>NC_079149.1:90405065-90613609 GCF_945859685.1 Eupeodes corollae | reverse complement strand
GTAATCGTTGCCCGTGAAGATCAACGATGACCATCTTGCACCAATTATTGCACGTATCTCTCGTTTCCCTCCTGAATGTTATTAATAAGATCTATTTTAATGATGAAAGAAAATTGTCTCCAACTTCTAGACATTTATTTTCAGATTCCAGTCGTCGCAATATCGCTAAATCTTGTAGAAATCACTGCAAGAGAATTCTTCCTGCCACTTTTGACAACAAACTAACTACCGTTAAGCATATCATAAAGTATATACAACAATGGCTTCCTTATGCCAAGCCTGCTCAGTTTTAGGTAAAAACCCTCTAACCATACGATGTCAAAGGCCTTTTCCAAATCAACTAGAACTGCACCTGTGCATTGTTGTTTTGATTTATTCCATTGGATATCAGAAACGAGTTTAGACGCAGCATGAATTGTGTCATGACCCGCCTTGAACCCGAACAGTTTATCCGGAATTATTTTGTTGTCCGCAGCCTACTTAGTCAGAGCCTCATTGATGATCTTTTCGAAAACTTTGCTGATGCTTGGTAGAAGACTTATCAACCGATGATTTGACGGGTTGGTGTTGTCCTTTCCCTTTTTCGGGAGAGGATGAACCACAGCGGTCTTCCAATGTACTGGATAATATGCATTATTCAGTGCATTATTGATGAGTATATAATAAATGTCAAAGTCCATCGGAAACATCTTACCACAACGTTTGATATACCATCGACATCATCTAATTTTTTTTTTTTTTTAAATTGAAGATGAGCTGAAGTTCAAACTTCGTCAATAACAATAATCCTAAGCACTAACAATCATGCCAAGGATATTACTGAGTTATCTTTCTTATAAGCAAAATTACTCGATAACTTTCAGATTTTCTTTTGTATTGAAGAATTTCCAAAAGCTTTTAGGATCGAGCTTAAAAGATCTTTTCATATATCTAAGATATTTGTCATTTAAATAATTAGAGAGTGGTTTAAACTCTTCAAAGAATTTAATACTTGTCTTCTGATGTGACCCCGTTAATGTATGAGAGGTTAATGTTACCTTTAAGAAGAATATTGCTATCCAAACGCACTCTTTGGTCCCTATGCTCTCAGTACAGCTCACGATATTCTGTTCCTCGCCATCTTCATCAGTTTTGGTAAGCTTTCAGTTTTATTCTATTAGATTAAATTTTAAATCATATTTAAGTGGGTCATAAGTCCACAATCGATAAGCCATTAATATAAACGAATTTTGTGTATTTGAATTTCCCAAGTCTGGCAATATTGATCCAAAATTTATCCCACCATTTTCCTACCGCACTGATCTACACTGAGCATGGCTCGTATATGTATGTGAAGTGGACCTGTCAAATTAAATGATCCCAAACTGTCCTTAGCTGACATATTTGTTCTTTAGATTCTTATAAATTTCAATCCAAATTAAGTTGACATTTCTTCCCTCTTGGCATAGTTTATAGGTGAATTAAGCTGTACACGATTCTCATATATTCATGAACTCACTCTCAGATCTCTGAGTATTAGACGTAATATGTAGCTCCCCCATATTTTTCAATCCAATCCGATCGCATCCAATAACCAATTGCGAAGTCTTGAGGACGATGATGATGATGATTCGGAGAAATATGGATAAAGGATAAGAACGTCAATTATTTTATAGAACTGCAACGAACATTTTTATAAAACCTTTTGGTTTCTGTTCTGAACTGGATTAGGGATCTCGGATCGGATCCAATTGTTTATTGAATATTTCGGGATGGATTAAGGTACAGGGCAGGCAGGTATTAACCCCATATTCTCATTGATTCATTGAGGCCCCAGTTACCAGTTATTGTTATATTGGCTGATGTGACATTTGTTTGAAGGGAATCTGTTTGTGCTTTGTCGTCGTCGGTCGTTCTTTCGGATGGATTGGATCTTTTAAGCATTGGTCATCATTTGTGCTGAAGACGATTAATGATGAAGTACACAGGAAATCGACAAGTCAGTTAGTCAGTCAGTCTTGTGATGTTGTTGTTATCATTTACTATGTTACTGATTGGTTACTCTTTTGTGAATGACAATCCTGGAATGGTCCAGTTTCAGCATCGTATAGCGACTGGTGGCGTTTACGGGTAGGGCTTGAAAATAAGTCTGTTCAATATTTTAATTCGAAATGAATGTTTATCAATTCAAGTTGATAAGTTTAGTACACTGAAGAAAATATGGAAATGTGTTTTGAGATATTTATTATAAGCTTAAACTTAGAAATTAAACCTTTGAAATAACGCAACTCAAATAATTATGCTAATGATCCTTTAAGCCAGTCAGTGTAAAAATTTGTGTTACAATTTTAAGTGAATGGATCATCACTTTGCTTGAAATATATTTTTAATTTATATCTTAAAAACATGACTTAGGTATTTTTAGATGGGTTTTGGCGGGATTGTACTCTCTCAGAACTGTGAAACTTATCCATCCTTTGGATTTGATTTTCATTGCTTTAAAAGGCTTATAATTCTGCCAAATTCCATTTTAAATAATTAAAATAACATTTTAGTAAAGTGGGTTGAAACCACGCCCCTTTAATGACTGCATCAGAAAGCCTAAAACCATAAAAAAAGATTTTATAGGATTATAAAATATTGGCAAGCCTAATGTGTTGTATTTCAGGAACCATTAGTTAATTTGGTGAGGCATATCCACGACCTAATAAGATAGTTTGTCAAATCTGAGATTTAATATTTATTGGTCCTAAATTTCCTCTCAGTGCATTTTGAAAAGTCATCAGATATGTTCGTTCAATGATGGGAAATTCAAATTTACGCAAATGGATTGCATTGTGGTTGGTAAATTGGACAATTTAGTTTGTTATATGTTGTTAAAGTTAAATTGCCAAGCCAAGATTTTCCTGCGACAATTTGTTGGAATGACGTTCGTCTTTAAATCAGGAATTTTCAAAAGTTACATATGGGTAGCAGCACAATTTACAATTGAACTCGATTAATAATAAAGCCCTCAAAATGCTTGTTGGAGAGCTTTAGTCTCCTATGATTTATTGCAAATGAAAAAGAGTAATTTCGCTGATAAAGCTTAAATCCATAAAGCAGATATATCAAAAATATCATAAAATTCTTCGGACCAGATGAAGATCAACGAAAGACCAAAAGTTCACATTAAGGCATATCCCTGAAAAGGTCAACGAGTTTCAAGTTGAAACATACCATCTTTTCATCGATTACAAAGCAGCATACGATAACATAAGTCACCAAGAGCTTGTATTGACAATGTTGAAACTGAGGACCCCGAAAAAAACTAATCCAGCTATAATGCCGATGTAATTCCTGTGGCGTGATGGTTAGTGCGTAGGACTGTATAGACCTTAGGGCCGAAAGGCATTACAATTAAGTAATATTGTTTAACTAAGTTAGTCATGTATAGTTAGGCAAGTTTTATGAATTTTTGTCTAGCTTTAAGATAGTTTTAAGAAATAATGAATAAAAATTAATTTAAAAAAATAACAAAGAAATGCATGACTGGGTCGCACGCACTTACGCGTACCTATGTATATAAGATCTAAAAAAATACCTCTAAAATAAGTTTGTCTTCAAAGATATAAATGACATTTGACTTGTCAAAACAACCGTACAATTCAACCAAGAAACTTGTGTGCATTCAACTAGTTCGTTCAAACCTTTTTCCTTTCGATAGCTTAATTTTAGTTTAATATTAGAAGAACCAGGATGGAAAGTAAATTATCTGAAGGTAAGAAAGAGGAAGAACATGTGTGTTTCAATTGTAAAGCGATCGCCTATTGGTTGTGTAGTTAGGCAGGTATCTAAGACGAATAAAGAATAGTTCATTGGCGTGCTCAGCCATGTTAATGATGATAATGAATAAATGTTCTTAGTAGGTAGAAGATTCTTACAACAAATTTTCAGCGCAAAAATGGAGTTATTACGTTCAGTTTATTTTTTTGTTAAATTAAAAAAAAAGCAAGCATACGAATAAGTACCTACATGAAATTGCTATTCATGTGTTGTTTACTGTCAGGCTCTTATGCGTTTTGGATTTTAGTTATAAAGTTAAGCGATAGTTGTAGAGGTTGAACGTAACACCTATACAGGTATAATGTGTATAGATAGATAGATAGATAGATAGATAGATAAAAGATTTTATTAATAATTCATTGTTTACAAAATCAGTACAAATTTTTTTACAAAATCTTAATAATGTAATGTTAATATTACAGTATTATTGACATAACTTTATTTGTTGCCTGTCAGGTTGGCTAAATATATACTAACATAAGTCTTATTATAAAATTATTGAAATAATAACTACAACGTTATTTTTTACATTTCGTATTCCTATTAATCATTACTTATTCTTTTTAACAAAATTCATTTAATAATAACTCTCAATACTTTAAACAATAATTTAAAAAACTGAAGAGAGATTGAAAGTTTTTGCCGTTTAAAATTTAATAGAGCTCTTCTGAAGAAAGTACATTTTTACCGAAACGTATATGTCTAGAGTTCTTGAAAACTGAGCATCTGCCAATAAAATGGTACGTGTTTTTCACTTCATCTTGATTGCAAATTGTGCAAATACCGACTGTATTTTTTTTTGAAAGCCTTGGCGTTAATATTGAGGAGCCCACCCTTAGCTTTGAGAACGAGGCTAACCAAATGGGAAGAATTTTCGTCGGGAAATTTGGGTTAGGATAGTATTCGAGTTGAGGGTAAAGATCATGGAATTGTGAATTTCTGGCACTATTGATGTTTTCCGAGGTTTCGAAATTTATCAAGCTTTCAATAATATTTTCGTGCAGATCGATCAAGAAAGATGGAGAAGTACAACAGTTAGTATCTATATCTAAACCTAGGTTATTGATTATATCTCTCCATTCGCGGGCCCAATAAATGTTAACAGCGATTGTCTCCTCCGCAAGGATACGTGTTACTCTGGATCTAACCGAAATAGTTTTTCAACCTGCTTGTAGCCCTAGGCTACAAGCGATTTGAGCAGGTTGAAAAACTATTTCGGTTTTTCATAAAAAAATGCTGTACCTCCCCAGTAACATCCCCAACTATATGTTACATTTTGAAACTGGCCTTCACTCTCTTTATGTTCAAACTCTACGACTCCATTTTAATTACATAAGAAAAACTCTTAAACTGCTGAGTGCCATAAAACATAATTGATTTAGCTGCAGTGTTAAAAATCATAAGTTTTTTAGAAATTACTATTTTAGAGTTTTTAATATAATTTGACCACTTTGCATTAATTGCATTTTTTGAAACAACCAGCGTAGAGTCGAGATGTTTATTAAAAGACAAATTATAGTTAAGTATAACACCCAGATATTTATAATGGTTTACTATTTCAATGGGGTTCTCTCCATAATTCCATTTAAGATTCTTAGAAATTCTTGCACCATCACGGAAAACAACTATCTTTGACTTGTTTAAGTTGATTTTTAGGCCCCAAAGGGAGCAATACTTGAAAAGATGATCAATCATAAGTTGCAAATCAGCAGGGCAGTTAAACACCCCACCGGGTAAGTCTTCATAAAGGTCATTCAGATAAAGAGCAAATAGAAGTGGGCTTAACAAACACCCTTGCTTTACGCCCTGGCTAACCAAGAAGTACTCCGACAACGATGTTTGATCCCACACCCGACATGTTGTGTTCTCATAAAGCTGTTGAAGGATTCTGATGACCTTTGAGGATAATCCGAAACAAGAAAGTTTATAAAATAATGAATTTCGTGGAATTAAATCAAAAGCGCAGGAAAAGTCCACAAATAAAGCGAAAGTGTTTTTCTTTTTCTTGCGGTTAAGTTGTACAATACTTGTAAGGTTGAAAATATTGTCGGTCGTTGAGTACCTTTTACTGAAACCTGCCTGTAATTCACTGAGGATACTATTACAGTCAATCCAGCTATTAATCCTATTAAGGATAATACCAGTGAAAATTGTATATTTTGAATCAAGTAGCAAAGGTTCTCAACCTCGATAGTTCTCAACACAATTTGGATCCCCTTTTTTATAAAATGGAATAATAATTGATTTAAAAAAGAAGAAGGAATGCATTCGGTGAGATAAATTTGATTAAATAGACACAGAACTTCTTCTAAAAAACAAATTGGAGCATTTTTGTAAAATTCATAGCTCACTCTATCCTCATCCGGAGCTTTTTTATTCTTTGTTCTTTGTATTACATGCATAAGCTCCCACATATCAAAAGGAGAGTCAAGAAAGTTATCTATTTTTTCTGGAATAGCCCAAGAGAAATGGAGATCATTTACAGATTTTGAAAAAAGTGACCTAAAATATATCATAAAGTCTTGACTTTTAAGATAACCATTTTGTTTTGGTTTACATTTCTTCATCGAGTTAGCTAACTTCCACCAATCACTAGCATTCCTAACTGTGTTAAGCTTTTGAATGCTTTTGTATGCAAAACTGATTTTTTATTTTTGCAGATACCTAAGTACTTAGACCGCCTCTCTATGTAAAGTATTTTATATAATCCGATATTATATTTTCAGTAAAGTTTGAGCTGTTTTAACATCCTATTTCGAGCGCGAAAACATTTATAGTCGAACCATTTATTTTTTGGAATAAAACGTTTACAAGCCTTACCCTTACCGGCAGCATTGTTAATTTTGTACAGGAGAGAATTGACTTTTTCTTCTATTGTCATATTTGAAAAAATATAACGGCAGTTAGATAACCGACTGAGAGTAACTATATATTTTACACGATTATTTTCGGACCAGTAGAGTTTTTGAGGAAGCACCAATTGCTTAACATTCTGATTGTGGGTTGAAGGGAAAGAGAGGCGCAGGCTGAGGGGCATGTGATCAGAAAAAGCTTTGCTTGCTACAGAAAAATGTTCTATCAACGGTAAAAAATCAAACGAACATGCGCAATAGTCTATGACTGCACTACCTGAGGCACCACAGAAGGTAAACTCATATTCATATCGCCAAACGTTCTGCCATTGATGATCACCGCACCTATGTTTTCAAAAAGATCTAGTAATTTCTTTCCTTTTGTGTCTATGGTTTTAGCTTTAGATTCTCATATCTCAGAGGCAATGGAAGTACTACTCAATAAACACTTGTCAACAAATTGGACCTCAGCCGTCCGAGCATTTAAATCGCCAAGTATACAAAAAGACTCAAATTTCATATTTTTTAAAAAGCTTTCAAATTTATCTAAATCGGCCGCCCAATTTGTTTTGTTTGAACCATTTAAATATCGAGGTATGAAATGGAAATTCGCGTTACCTAACTTAGCAGTCAGAACAACATTACCAGAAATTTCAAGAAATCTAAACGAAAATTTATCTTTTAAGTTTTTTTTGAAACCGAACAAACAACCACCAATAGCGTGGCCAGCACTATGAAACTTTATAGCATCATTCCAATACAAGTAAAAATCACTAAAATAAATTGAAAAATTACTTCTTTTATCATTCAAAATATTGGTTTCGTATAAGAAAAAAACATCAAATTTATTTATGTAAGATAGAAAATTACTAAAAATAAGTTTACTCTTTAAGTTTGCTACATTATACGACAATACCTGACAGACATTATTTGGTTGCTAATTTTTAGACTGATCACTAGATGAGGCTAGCAGCACAGGAACTTTAGCATTAGATTTAGGCGTATAATGTGTATACATACGTTGAAAAAGTGATTCTAATAGAAAATACATATACTCTTTCTGGCCGGTTCTTAAACTTGTACTAAGTATTTATTCTTTTACAAATGCAAAGGCAGTTAAAATATGTGTGAAACAACCTTATTCGTAAAGAATAATATTTTAAAATCGTATATACAAAGCGACAATTTATAAGCTGTTTTCAAAAACAATCTACAGGAACATCAAACAAGATTTTAACAATAAACAACCTAGGGAACAAGCTGGATTCAGAGAAGGTTTCTCAACAACAGACCACCTACAGACGATAAATCAACTAATAGAAAAGTGCAATGAATGTCAACAACCAATATACTTTTTATTCATAGACTTCATCAAAACATTTGACAGCCTTGAACACGAAACAATATGGACATCTCTAGAAAATCAAAATATGGACCCAAACGTTATAAGGACTATCAAAAACGTATACAAAAATAATGTAGCACAAATAAAAACAGAGAGTACAGGACGTAAATTTAAAATAACAAGAGGAGTCAGACAAGGATACCCGCTTTCAAAACCACTATTAAGTGAACTGGAAGACAAAATATGGTATAAGGATATGTGGACAACTTCTGCAAAAACACAAAAATATCTCTATGGACTACAAACCTTGACTACGAAATCTCTTGGCCAGCTAAGGATCTGTCAATCCAAAATGGAAAGCAAAATCCTCAGAATAAGACCCAGCGAAAGGATAAGAAATGAAGACATCCGAAACAGTACTCGAATAATTGACGTTGTAGAAAGAAACAAAAGACAAAAATGGAGTTGGGCAGGACATATTTCAAGACTGCAGGATCGAAGATGGACAAAGTTGGCAGCAAAATGGAGGTCGGAAAGCAAAAGACAAACAGGCCGAACGAACAAGAGATGGAGCGACGACGATCTTTGCCAAATAAACGAAAATTTGTACAGCGAGGTGAAAAATCGAGACCTATGGACCGCTTTGGGGGAGGCATGCGCCAAAAAATAATAATAAAAAGAGGCTGGGATGCAACCCACACTGATAACTTCCCATCCCGTCTGTACTCGTATCAATTTTAAAAAATTTGCGTACTATTTTTTTTTTTTTAAAGCAGACTGTTGGACTTTTATATAAAAATTACAGAATATCGAAAAAAATATTTTATGTGAAATAAAATAAGTTTAAAGCTAATATTTTTAATTTTTTGAAAGCTATTTGACTGGAAAATCATTTTTTACCAACTTTTGTTGATTTTGTTCCGGTTTTTAATTTTTTGTACAAAAAAACTTTCAATTCGATTTTTTTCAAAATGTTACTGAATGGTGACAACAATATTTTTTGAAAGATAAAAGTAGATAAAATCCAATATTTCAAAGTTATGAACAGATATTTGAGTCAAAAATCAATTTTTACCAACTTTTATTACTTTTTTTTAAAGGTTTTTATTTTTGTAAAAAAACTGTCAATTCGATTTTTCTCAACATTTTTCAGAATGTTGAAAACAATATTTCTTATAAGATAAAATAAGTTTGAAGCCTAAGTTTCAAATTTTTGAAAAGATATTTGAATCGATATTCAATTTTTACCAACTTTGAGTAATGTTTTTTTAGATTTTCATTTTTTATAAAAAAAACTGTTAATTCGATTTTTCGCAGATGTCAAAAACATTAATTTTTGTTGCACAAAATTGTTTTGGATATGAAATCATATTTTAGTCGTAAAATTTTTGGAGGTGACATATTTTGTTTTACAGTTTTTTTGATTTAAAAAAAAAACCCGTTCAATGAATTTTTTTTTTTTCAAGAAATATACTTCTTTGATATCACGTTAGAATACATTATATAAAATTTAATTCAAGTCTCTACCGTTTTTGGTTCGTAAGATATTTAGGGTTAACCAAAATGTTCACCTTTTCTTCAAACTGCTATGGTAAAAAAAAAACACCCACGCAATGTTTTTGAGAGCCCTTTCTGCATCTTTCTGCCTTATCATCTGTATAACAAAATGTATTTCAAATGGGTTGGGTACGATTTGCCGATTTTTAAAATGTCGATTTAAAAAAGTCGACCATTATAATGTCGATTGTCGAAAAGTCGATTGATAAAAATACCGACCGAACAAAATGCCGACTCTTATAATGTCGATTTTGAAAATATCGACTGTTAAAAGGTCGACAGTGACAAAGTGAATGATGTTCACATGCATACGGCGCCGCATGCATGTGAACATCATTCACTTTGTCACTGTCGATCAACTAGTCACTCTCGGTTAACTGTTAATGTTTACATTCGCCGCATGCATGTGAAATTTTTTATTAACCGATGTGTATAGTATATCATTGAATTAAAAATAAAATTGAGTTTCCACATTAAAGAGAGAGTTTCTCCTTTTTTTCTTTACAACAGTCGACATTTTAACCGACAACTTTTCAGTCGACATTTTTTATAGTCGGCATTTAAACGGGCAACTTTTTTATTTGTCGATCAAACTTCAGTCGACATTTTAAGAGTCTGTAAAGTTTTCAGTTGGCCAGTCGACATTTTTTTTGTCGACCATTCGTACGCCACCCATTTCAAATCGATATCTCTTCTGGTTCTTGAGCTATGGACGACGAAAAAAACGTCGCGAACGTACTTTCACTCGAACGCAGAGACATTTTTCCAAAAATCTTTTATTTCGACTCTAGGGACCTTGAAACGTCGAGAAATGTCAAAATTTTCAATTTGACAAACCGGACCCATTACAATAACTTCCTATGGGAAGTTAATAATCTACAAGAAATAGTACGCAAATTTGGTAAAAATTGTGTTCGGTTCTTGATATCTCTCAAATTTATTTCATTCATCCAATTTGTAAAAATTTAGTAAAATTGGTAAAAATTTGTTTTCGACTAAAAATCTTTTTAACAGAACCAGATTTTCAAACTAAACTGTTTCTTTATGTGAAAAATATTGTTGGTAATTTTAAATTTTTTAAGAATAATTCAACTAACAACTTTTTTAACCCAACACGAAAGCCTACAAACTATTAAGCAAGACAAATGGAAAGACGCGATGGGAAGTTATCAGTGTGGGTCGCATCCCAGCCTCTTTTTTTTAGACTTCTATTAGATCGCAGTTTAACCTTCCTTTGCAGCATTCAAAATAATTGTTTGTCATTATTAAAAACTGTTAGTTAAATTATTCACGAATATAATTTCACTACCCAGGGTGCAAACTCAAGCCCATGGACAAAAAATAACTTTTTTAAGACCTTTCAAGTGATTTTTGTTAGTCAAAAAGTGATTTAACTTATAGCACAGTCCCTGCAAAGAGTAAAAGTTTACTGTGCGTTGATCCTACTTTTGGAATATAATAACAAGCCGTAAAGAGGGTTAACATTTTTCGACCACTTATTTTTGTTTTTTTTTTCAACTTTTATATATGTACATGTTCATATATTGCACTGATTTAAGTCTTGATGTGGATGTAGAAATACAAAAACACTATTTTTAATACATAGAGCCTAACAGTTGTGCATGAGTCCCTATATCAACTTTAGGTATTTGCGTGCTCAAATTGTATACATTTACCTCACATCAATATTTCTAATAACTGCTAAAAGGTGTCTGTCAACTATAAATCAATATTTTTCTTCTAAAAACAAATCAACTCACGTCATAGATCTCATTTAAAAATCAAATAAGGATTGAATTTTGTAATAAATTATAATTATTATGATAAATCCAAGACTTGATTTTCTAAGCCCACTTTATTATTAAAAAGCAACTAATGGATATTAAGAAAAGCAAAAACAACATTCTATATTCAGTTAAGGGTTTCACTCCATCATAAATGAATTAGAAAATTAAAAATATCAAAAATCTACAAATTTCTTAATTCCTCTCTGTCTTAAAGACACTTTACTAACTTAGTGTATTTTTCTTTTTTAATTTATAACTACTCGTACTTCCACAAATGTTTTACTACCCGTGTGACTGAAATATTTGAGTTAATTAATGCCAGTGACAATTTTTGATTTATTATCGCCCGCAAAGTCAAGACTTACGAAAAGGAGTTATTAGCATTGGGAACGACTAGTTTCCGAGTTGTACCGGTAGGTATAACTTTTAGCAGGCAGTGGCGTTACCTGAAAGATATTGGGGGACAAATATGTAAAAATATTTAAAAGTTTTACAAGCTTATTAATAAATGATTTTGAAAAAAGTGCTTCTCTGGATATTCAATTTTGAATTTAACTAAAAAGGTAATATTGACTTTTTTTTTCTTATTTTTTCGAAAGCTGAAAGCTTCCTCGGAAGCAAACATATTATTTGAGAGGACAAAAGATAACCGAGAAAATGGGTTTCAAAATACCTATTAAATTTTCGTTGTGACAACTATTAAGCTATTACTTGGGACTACAACCTATCACGGATAAAATTGGTGAATTTTGAATGGATGGAGGCCCTCCGTACATGAGTGACAGTGAGCCTTCATTTTAAAAGAGACAGATTTCCTTTGTCCAACAGTCATGCATCAAATGTCTCCCAATAATAGACTTGTGATTTTCAATCTGTCAATGCTATTTCCAAAGTTTGGTCTGTTTGACAGCTCAGTTTGGTTTACATAGTTACTCTGACCTGTTACGTCCGTTGGGAAACCCTTAAGGTCTGCGGTTTCCGGAGATGTTTTGCAGCTCCCTCCAACTCTTGCCTAGTAACGCTGATTCCTCCTCGACTGTCCTGCGCTATGAGCTTTTCGGTCGTCCATCTCTTCTTCCTTCTCGTCTCAGCCGTTACCTTTTCGAAGCGTATGTCCATTCCATTGCCCCTTACACCTTCGTAAAGTATAATAGAGTCTATAGGTTCCTGATCTGTCCTCCTATGAAGGACCTCAAATTGGTTTGACATTTCATAATAAATAGAAGTTTTGCAGAATAAAATTTGCAAACCGTGCAAAGTTATTTCCAAAATAATGTTCCCGACACAATTAATCTATTAAAGGAAACTTTTGGTGAGCGCAGTATATAGCGCCGTCGTGACCTCCAAGATCGTGCAATTTAACACCTCTTTACTTTTTTTTCGAGGCGACTTGAAAGAGAATACCCGGTACCTAAGCTGCCAAAAGCAGTGAAAAATTGAGACTCTTAGCTGGATTCTGTTTTGACTTTCAGTAGTTTGGGAAAATGGACTCACTGACGTGAGGGAAAGTTGAAATACTAGTGAACCATTTAAGATGTGCTTATTAACTTTTCATAGGAAGTTATTGTAATCGGTCCGATTTGTCTAATTGAAAACTTTTGTGGTGATTACAAGCCTCTGTTTTGTTTTAACATTTTACAAGAATACAAGGGAAAGTAGTCCCCCTTTAATTTCATTTGATTGGACGTCACTGGTTTTAAGTTGATATTGATGTCTAAAGGCCGTCGTCATAGATACAACCTACCTATCTAGTTATAATACTTCTATACTTACCTTAATGTGAAACGAAAAACTAAATCGATAACAGTGTGTCACTCTAGTATTCGAGTTGCGATCAGCACCTGGCGCAAACCCAAACGCAAACGCCTAGAAATAAATATTTTTCTCTCTTCCTTTATGGAGTAGAAAGACTCGATTTAATGCACCATGGCTATGGATATGGCTATATGCTAAATGGAATGCGTCTGAAGAGATAGAAGTCGCGGATAAATGTCTTATAGAGTACATAACCATGTATTTACACGTACATATACATATGTAGGTAATAACTAACCAGATTGATGGAATACCGGATGTTATCAGAGGACCAGCGGAGTTATGGATAAATATGTCGTCAACAGGAAGCTTACATGAGTGATGTTGCTTTGAGAAAATAGAAGAAAAAAAAGAACAAGTTCCTTATTTTTGTGCAGTTTATTTTTTAGAAATGCAATAGAAGTTTAAAAGTCTAAATTTAAAAGTTTGCTGGGCACAGTGCAAAAAAGGCCCAGGGGAATATCGTACAATTTTTAGTACCTTTCTTGTTTCTCGAATTTAGGTAATAAGCATAAGGCCTATCTAGTTAATGGCCTTAATGCTCTAGCATTTGTTTTAATCACGCATTGGAAATGGTAACTACAAAAATTATGGTAATGAAGTTATTACTGATGTGCAACATGCTGCGGAAGAGAAATACTACAATTATTTTAAACTTGAAAGAAACAGAAATAAAATGTTCTGTAGAAATTGAAGAAAATCGCAAAGTACGACATTTCCGAAACTCTAAGACAGTCTTTAAAAGAGTCACATTTTTCACATTGTTTTTTTGTCAATATTTAAAATTAAACCTTTAATATTGCACCATTCCCAGAAACCTTGAATGTCTTTGAAGATAACAGTCTTCTACAGAGATAATTCTACGAACAACTTTTAACTTCTTGGCAAATGCCATAATCGCCGAGCAAACGGGACTAAGTCCCTTGTTGGTGACGAAGGTTGAGCTTCAGTTCATCTTCAATTCAATAAAAAATAAAAAGTCAGCAGGTGTCGATGGTTTATCCATAGTACTAAATGGAGGCAATTGACATTTACACCACACTCTTCAATAATGCATTGAATAATACATATTATGCAGTGCATTGGAAGACCGCTGTGGTTCATCCTCTCCCGAAAAAGGGAAAGGACAACTCCAACCCGTCAAATCTTCGGTCGATAAGTCTTCTTGCGAGCATCAGCAAAGTTTTCGAAAAGATCATCAATAGGGCTCTGACTAAGTGGGCTACGGACAACAAAATAGTTCCAGTTCGGGTTTAAGGCGAATCATGACACAATTCATGCTGCGTCTAAACACGTTTTTGATATCAAATGGAATAAATCAAAACAGCAATGCACAGGTGCTGTTCTGGGTGATTTGGGAAATGCCTTTGACACCGTATGGTTAGAGGGTCTTTACCTAAAACTGAGCAGGCTTGGCATAAGCAAGCCAGTGTTTTATATACTTTATGATATTCTTAACGGTAGAAAGTTTGTTGTCAAAAGTTGCAATGTAACTTCTACCACAATATTCTCAATTTAAAATGGTCTTCAACAGGGAGCGGTGAATTCGCTGATTCTCTTCAACATTTACACCAGCGATCTGATAGGTAGTCTTACAAAGGCAATTGCGTACGCCGACGATCTAATTGCGTACAGAACGGCCCGAAAGGTTGAGGTTATTAGAATTCTCTTTTGACATGATTCAGCGATATCGCGACGACTGGAAACTGAAAATAAATATCCAGAAGTCGGAGACAATTCCGGACTCCGTTGGCAAGGGCTACGAGGGATACATGCAAGAATTGGCGCAAGATGGTCATCGTGAAGTACCTAGTTATCTGGTTAGATCAGTATTAATATTTCGTCAGACATTTAAATGCTGCTCTAACCAGGGCCAGAGGAGCCTTCGCTCTGAAGAAACGGCTGTTTTTTAGCAGTCGGCTTGACCCCAGAGTGAAGGTAATTTGCTACATGGCCCTCATACGGCCAATGATCGTGTATGGTTGTCCTGTGTGGTTCAACGTTGCCCCTTCCCAGATGGAGAAGTTTCGGATGTTTGAGTGTCAGTGATTACGCTGTATCGGCTTATATCGACAGCCGAATCTTCTTATGTGCATTACTATTCCAACGAGGCCCTACACAACGGGGCTCGAATCAACAGAATTGACAATTTCGTGATAAACTCGTTCGATTTCACATTGCAAGATCTAAGACTTCGACCAACAATTTAATTTTCGGGGCCTTCCATCCGAACGACGAGTATTTTGAGAGTGCACGCTTGAGCATTCCTCTTTTTAGATAGATGCGATCTGATACAGAATAGATTGGCAGTTCCACTTATCTACCAACCGTGGATAGGTGAATCCTGTACAATCGGGACGTCATGGCACAAGGTGGAGCAGAGCTCCTTCGGTTCAGTAGGGCTGTGTCCGAACGGGACCGAACTGATAGGGTGAAGCAGGAGAACCAGTTTTGTTGGCTTAAATCGGCACTTGATAGTGGGTAGTCGGGATGGGGTTTCAAGACTTGGCCGGCTTACATACTTGTTTTATAGTTTTAGGGTTTAAACATGGAATAGAAAAAAAAGGGAAACAAAAATTAAAAAAAAAAACATTAAAAAAGACAATAAAATATAAAAACAAAATACGTTAGACTTGCTGCTGTGGCTGTTCTAGTTTTAAGTAGTTTATAGGTAGAATAGGTATAGTTTAAGTTAACTTTAAATTTTATTTAAGGACCTTATTTTAAGTAGTTCTTAAGTAAAAATAAAAAGGATCTTGATATATTAGTTCTTTTTCAAAATTTTCAAATAAATAAAATATAAATTGAAGTTAAATAGATCTTAGGGCCAAAAGGCATTAGTTTTAAGCATTATTGTTTAATATAGAATGTCCGTATGGGACCATGAAGTTAATTGTAAGTTATGGATAATTAGGCTAGTTTTATTAATTTTTATTTAGCTTTAAGATAGGTTTAAAAATAAATTAATAAAAATGAATTTAAAAACAAAAGGGCAATGGACTGTCATGTGAGAGGTCTTGGGTTCGATCCCTGCCTATGCCACCTAAAGATTTTTTCACGGGTACTGCCTCTTGCGAGGAATTGACAAATTCACCAAGAGTAATTCTTGTCATGAAAAGTTCAAATTTTCCGTTCGGATTCAGCTTAAAAAACTGAAGGTCCCTTCTGTCCCTGAAAACAGTACTCGCACACAGGAATGGTTGAGAGTTGTCAGTCTCTAGGCCCTAGTTCTTAAACGGACTGTTGAGCCACCCAATTTATTTATTTTTTATTTAAAGGTAGCCATAAGTCTTAAATGGAAAATAACTTAGCATGTTAGTCACACCAAACCTAAGCCTAAAAAAGCACTTCCAATTAAAATTTAAACAATCAATGGCTTCTATCAATTCAACGTGGAAATCCCTCTTTAAAAACAGAAAAGTTGCGCATAGAGTTAAATTCAAATATTTGAAGCTGCTCTAAGGTCAATAAAGACTTATGGCTTTCGAGTATAGGGATATCAACAGTATGATCTGGTGGAAAAATGTAAACGGTTTTTCCTTAAAAAACCACAGACAACTCCCAATTCTTCTTGAAACCGGACTGCCACCTGTATATCTCTTTACTTTAAGAATGCACTTCGAGTATGTTATGAAAATCCTCTCATTTACAAAATATTCTTGCAAAATACAGCATACAGAAAAATATCACCTGGTTTAAAAATAAATGGGTACTGCCTCTTGCGAGGAATTGACAAATTCTCCAAGTGTAATCCTTGTCATAAAAATGTCCTTTCTCAAATAAGCCGTTCGGATTCGGCATATAAACTGTAGGTCCCTCCATCCCTGCAATTACTCGCACACAGGAATGGTTGGAACTGTACGTCACTAGGCCCTGATTCTCAACGGACTGTTGCGCCACCTAACGTTCATGTGACAATCTTGAGAATGTTGAATAAATTGTTTTGATTCATACAAAAATTAAGTTTAATCCATCCAATTGTTTAATTTGTGTAATTTTTGGAAATGGACAGTATTGGATTTTTATTCCAATTGTAAACAGGGGAAAAAGAGAATCCTCAAAAAGAGATCTTCGGATAAATGTTAGAAAGTAAAAAAAACTCAGCCACGTCTTTCATTGGTGGTTCTAGGAAGATGAGTCTGTCTCTTAGGCAATTCCAAAATTTTTGGAAGTCTTCGGGTTGTCGTTTTGCATTATTTTTTGCAATATCTGTATTTAATTTCATAACAGAAATTATTGTTGGAAATTGTTTCTTGTGTGTCGTTGTTCCCCTAAAAATGTTAATTAAATTTTATTTGTAAAAAAAAATTCTAAATTAAACAATAAATTAGTTTTTACTTACATTTTACTAATATTAATTAACAAACCAGACATCAAATGAGAAATCCACTACATTTCATATGCGGATCTGAATTGTATAGAATAAATGCGTTTACGTGAATAGAAGAATTGAGCGCAGTATTACCGACGTTACCGACATACTACACAGATTCACAAGGTCTATAATTTTACCAAATTAGTTTTTGACATTGCATAATTGGATTGGATGAAATATCCATATGAAGTCATTCCATCGATAAAAAAGACTTTGTTGTTGTTTGACACATTAACGGCACGATAAAATTTCGCCCATTCAAGATTTGGCAGATTTAAGTTACTAATAACAAAAAGGTCATCAGAAGATACAATTTTGTCATTTAAAGATTCTAAGCAATAGATAAGTTTGTTGAAAACGCACACAGGTGGCAGAAGGAGGAAAAATTCTAGTCCAGAAATCGTCGAGAACATTAGAAGACAGATGATTTCGAACGACTATAAACAAGCCTCCTCTAACAGTTGTTATGGTGGGGTGATTATAGGGTCATTATATGGCGATGACGTCAACAAACTTGAAAACAGGAATAAAATAACTCTGTGTCAGCAAAAGAAATATTAAGCCAGGTTTTTGTGAGTATGAGACGATCATGGCAAATATTATTTTCAATTTTTTAGACCTTTTTGATCTTTATTCGGAGTCAGTTTACATTTTTTAGTAGCAACATTAGCTCAATAGACCAATACTGACCAATAATGAATATACTAATCATTGCAAGCGTTTTAGAAAAATCGTCACTGAAAAGGCTTACTAAAATAATAAAGAAATATTAAGATTAATTCCGAACAATAAGCTTGGATCCAATTACAGATAAGTTGAAAATGCAGATGCGCCAAGCGCCACTTAGGACTGGAGTACAAACTGTATATAGACCATCCCAGGCAGTACTACGAAATATTGAAATCTCATTTTATGAACAAACTGTTAGTTACTTTACTCGAAACTACAGAAAAGAAGAAGCCGGTGTACCGCAAGGAACTTTACTAGGACCAACCTTGTATCGTTTATGTACAAGGGATATTTCAGGGGATATTAACGCTATCATGGTCACCTTTGCTGATACTACGGCAATATTAGTGCCAAATAGATACTTTGAAATGGATACATACGAACTGCAATTTGCAGTCGAGAAAGTAAGTGTTGGACAGGAACACACTTATCCAATACTGCCAAATACCTTGAAATGAATTTAGTTGCAAAGCTTAAATGAAAAGAAAATAAACTTTAGGCACAGAAGACTGTACTGATTAATAGGAAAGAACTTTTACCTTAATTTTTTATCCACAACAAACTTATTTAATAATAATCAACCGTTTGAACTTATGGCATCCAACAATGGGGTCACAGGGTCCTTCTTAGAATAATAAATGCCCTTTGGCATATAAGAAAAAGCCATTTACATCGTCACCTTAAAACTCAAATGATTACAGAAGTGATAACAAACACGCTGTATCAGCGACTTCAAAGTTATACGAGACAATATTTGGATATTTAGAAAAAACAAGCTTATGAGTAATGAGCAATGAGTAAGTATTACAACTAAGACTCCCCCTAAAATGAACTTTAAATTAAGGAAGAAAAACATTTGCCGATCTTTTATAGATCGGTCTCCTTTAACCTGTGGTTTTAGTCAGGGAAAAGTCCCCTCCAGCCACGTAGCCAGGGGAGGGGCTAGAGGGGCATCTGGTTGCAACAGACTCTTTTTTTCATCAAAAGGAGACTATTTAGGTACTATTATTTAATAAAGACAAATACACATTAATCTTAAGAGACTATCAAGTCATTATACATAACATAATTAAAACTTGTCATGTTAAGGAAACTTTATAGGTATAGTTTAATATATTTAAGATTCCAATTTGTTTGAATTTGCATCAACCTGGTTTATTTTGTGCGAATAAAGTGTTTTAAGTGTTTTAAATAAGTGTTAAAAGTGAGTTTGAGTGAACCTGGTTTATTTTGTGCAAAAAAAGGCTGATGAAACAATGGATGTTTCTGGCACTGAGAAACTTTCAATATGTGTCCGATATGTTGACTGCTGTACAGAACCCACGAAAAGTATGCTTCGGGAAGATTTTGTAGGTTTTATTCCTGTTGATGACCAAACTTCTGAAAACCTGACTAAAACCATATTGCAGCGCTGTGAGGAACTACATCTAAATATGAACAAGTGTGTTGACCAAGGTTATGATGGAGCGGCAAATATGTCAGGCTACTTAAGTGGAGTACAGAGTAGGATAAGGCAACAGTATCAAATGCAAATAAGACTTTCCAAATCGCCATCCAAAAATACGCACCAGAAAGCAGAAAAAAAACGACTTTTGCGCCATTGTGAAACAAGGTTTATTGAAAAGCATGACAGCATTCATTCATTTGTAGTGCTCTTCAAATGTATTGCTATTTGTCTTGAAGAAATATAAACCAAGAAGTGGGCAATGTCTTCAAAAGCATTAACTCTGTTAGCAGCAATTCAAAGAAGTGATTTTCTAAGAAGCCTCATGGTATGCGAAAAACTTTTTAGTTTAAGGCTACGAGGACGTTGACCATAATAGAATTTCTATACTTATTCCCTGTCTAGATTCTATTATATACAAAATCTAACTGACAGAATTATGGTCAACGAGGACGTTTTACTATCATTTCAAGCTCTGCTTCCAGGTTTTGCTACCTCCAATCGAGTAAATGAAATGGAAAATCAAAACACTCTACTTCCATAACGTAATATCCTTGTCAGCTGTTAAAGCGGAGTACATACTCTGGATCGAAGAAATTTCATCGATGCATCCCTCTTCAATGTGACAAGACCTACTTCAGGAGCATAAGCTACTTGCTCATAATTTTGGCCACACTACCAGTTGCAACAGCTAGCGTTGAAAGAACCCTTTCAAAGATGAAAAGGATCAAAACAGTATCCCGAAGCTTTATGAGCCATCCAAGACTAAGCGCACTTGCAATGCTGGTTGTTCACTTAGGTATTGATGTGGATCCAGATGAAGTGATCGACATTATGTCTAAAAAAAGACAAGCCGTTTATTGCTGTAAAAATCCAATTTAATTAAATAATAAAAAAAAATACAAACAAAAATAAAACATTTACTTTATGTAGTTTATTTTTTTAAATGTTTGTATATAAAATTAGTTCTTCGAAATTGAACACGACCCCCCCCCCCCCCCGAACTGAAATCCTGGCTACGGGCCTGGTCCCACCATGTTTATTCGGTACCGATTCTTAAGGAGTATCTTTTAAAAAATTCAAAGCATTTTTGGGTCGTCGTGGAAAAATTCGAGATATTGATTTAAAAAAATGGAAACAGAACAACGGAAAATTTGTTGAACTTAGTCTTCGTTATTTGGAATTAGAGATTCCACAAACGACTTTACACAGTATATTGTGTAAAGACTTATTTCTGCAGGCTTTTAAAGTCCAGTTCAAGAGATCAGTTACGTGTCGATTGTATTTTCGCTGATTGGAATTGGATTCATCGAAAAATCATCTATAACCATTTTCCCCTATGTTAAATCAGAATTGTAACGTTTCGAGCTTGAAAAACCCAAGAATGACGGACGGTGTGATTGAACTTTACTTATTCGAAAACAGGGCTGTTGTAAATATTACTATGATTTTTAAGACCTAAGTTAAATGATATTGATAAGGAAATTTTGTATTGTTGGCCATATATAAATATAGCAATGTGATGTAAGAATTAATATCTATATATCACCCGTTACGGCCGGCGGCGGGCGGCTCCATTGGTGGCGTGAAGAAACGAAAATTCTAGCACTAAACATTGAGTCTAACGATACATTTTTCTTCACTCTTCCAACTGCAATACAACTTCAATCAAATCAAAACTAACTTAAATATTTATAAACCTCAACTCCTCCACGCCTCTTTCGGCCTCAAAGGCATAAAAACCATAAGCTTAACTCATCCGAGCCATCAACTACAAGTAGAATCATGATGCCGCCTCGCCGCCTGCCTTGCCACAGCGGCGCAATAACACATTTACTTCACGCGGACGCAATACGTTTCACGCGAACATTTGCCGCACACACAACATCGCACCACATTACCACTATCTGCAGGCATTCGGAAGATCTATTAGGAAGAGTGCCATTGACAGGTACTCGGCTCCAGAGCAGCTAGCTCAGCGGCCGGCTCGGTGCTGGACAGAAGAAAACTGCTCTCGATCGATACATTTATTCACACTTAGCCGCACCATAAATAAAGTAAATTGTCCCAATGGACAAGGCGACTCTGACTTGGCACTTCCATGAGTCCATATGAGCACATACTATATGCCACACCGTCTTTCTTGGTCTTGAATCTTCATCTGCACCGCACCAACTAATCCACCAACAACGTCTTCTGTCCCACCATTCTCGTCTCGGCCAGTCCAGCTTTTTTTCTTTTTTAAGTTTTCTAGTAAGGAACAGGTTAACGTATGATCTTAACTCTGGAACTCAATGGCAAAACATGCTTAGCTGTCGTGCTCATGTCATCCGGATTAGAGGCTTAGTGACAAGTGTCTGGGTGTATAACATTAGGGTATCGTGTTTTCAGTACTCCCTCTCTGTTCCTCCTCCACGCCCTGTCTTGATGTATGTGCGCAAAGTGCCAACATACAGAGTTAAAGAGTGTGAATCGAGTGGTCTTGAGTCTTCAGTCTTTAGTCTTCACAGCTTTAGATGGAAGAAAACACACATTAATCCATCCATTGATGAAGGCTTAGGAAATAAATTAGAAAATTGTGTCTTGTTGTGGAATTCTATTGCTCCATCATTCAGGTGTCTTTCGGAGGGCTTCAGGAGGGTTTTGAACCTTTTTTCCTCTTTACCTGTGGCTTAATTGATTGGCGAGAAGGGAAAAGAGCAAACGCAAGGAGAGAGTAAGCATTAAAGTCGATTTGTTTATTTAATAATATGTGGTTCGGTGATCGCTGATGACGTCGGCGTTGCCACCCTACCAATATTCTGTTTTACTGTTGTTCGAAATTATGGCTTTGAAACCAAAAGGTGGGTACAATTTCGAGGTATAGATCTTTCTCATAAGGTTTCAAACTTGTTCGTGACTTGCAACACTTGCAACACTTTCAAGTAATTGATAAATTCAGATATTCGAATTCCATTTAAGTGGCAACACTGATTTGGTGATTGGTGGTAGTTCAAATGGTGAAAATGGTAAACAATTCACGTCTATTACAAAAGTTACAATTCGCAAAATGACAATAAAATTTATATTCTCAAGGCTTTACTTGCTGGCACGGCCCGTGCGGCGCGGCGAGCGGCGACGACGGATGCAGACTTATAGATGGTTCGAATGAACGCTACTGGTTCTTCTCTCACGATGCCGCCACACCGACACCGCTGCACTGTTACTCTTTTAGTTGGTGCGGTTCACCTCAAAGGACAAAGGACCATTGTTTCGATTCGGTAGCTATCCGGTGGCGGCGGCTTTGATCTTTTGACTCTTTGCGAAAACGAAAACAGTGTAGCAGCAGAAAAGGTTTCTTTTATCCCACAGGCCCACAAGCTTCCCCTGGCGTTCCCCAGTGAATTACCAGAGCACGTTAAAGAGAGATACTGATAGAGAAAGAGAGAGAAGATCAAGATTCACTTAAAAGCAAAGCTCGTGCTTCATTCCTTTCTTGGGGTACTTTTGGTGGTCGCGAAAAAAACAACGACGAGGCTATAAAGCCAAGCGACCTTTTATTATGTGTTTAGCGAAGACGAGAAGGAGGGGGGCTGTTATATGCAAAAAAGGAACTCAGTCGGAACAAAGTCGCAGTCTATACGAAATTATCTGTCCATTGGAAAATGATGACATCTACCAGTGCTACTGTTTTTAGCAGCGATTATTGGAACCTTTTTTGTTGTTGTTGTTGTTGGCTTTGTGTTCTGCGCGAGCGGCATTTTGATGTTGGAGCCTTGGAGCGTAACTTTATGGAAATTTACCTAAAATGGTGATCATTTATTTTGGATCTTAGGGATGTGTTTTGGGCTGTGTTTTGTATTTTGTTGTTGTTGTATTATTATTATTGAACAGACTTTAACTGCGCGGTTAAAGATCTAAAGTCATATATATCTTAAAATGTCTATTTTGGAACAGGGGCTCTCTCTCCCTCTTTTACTGGCTGAGTTTTTGACTGGAGAATGAGAAAGATGACATTTGAATGCGATTTGTGTATAAGGCTGATGGTGTGGTGGGGAAGATGAACTCTGGGATTTTGCTTTCGGTTTTAATGGTTTTTTAAGAGTGTTTTGTGGAGTTTTATAGGGGGTGGAAGGGGGTAAACGTGATTTTAGAAAGAAGTTTTGTCGTCTTGATAAAAGCATTGTAGTTGATTAAACCAATAAACTTAAGCATCTAAGATTGTACGTTAGAATTTTGAAAATTGAGTCAAACTAAAAATTCTAACCAACGTTACGATACTTGAGCTTAGGGATTTTGATGTCAGAAAAAGGTATCTACTGATTTTTTAAAAAGGTTTATGGAAAATTGTTTAATTGGTGAGAAAAAAGTAAAGAGGTTTTGGAATGCAACTAAATATTTTATCTATTTCAAAGCTATTTCATTGGTCTGCGTTTATGATTAGATTGAAAAAGACGGCATCTTTCTCTTAATGGTCTAATTGGGGCATAAATACAAATTAGAGATAAAAAGCAAAGCCACTTTATCACTCACAAAAACTACATCGTGAATGGTGATTCGAGATTTGAAAGATTTAAAACAAACAAGACTATGTCAACCTTGAGAATTTAAAATCATCAGCATGTATGAGAAAAATTATTATAAATAAAAGTGGTCCTAGATGACTACCCTGAGGAACTCTTAATGTGAATTTAATAGACCTCAACGTTTGATTGTCTAGTTTAAACTTTTAGATCCTATCCGTTGAAAAAGTAGTAATCCACATAAGGAGTTAAGAGCGAATCCCAAAACATTCGAGTTTACGAAGAAGTATGTTGTGGCATACTGAGTCAAAAGTTTTACTTAAATCACTGTAAATAGAATCTATTTCACTTTGAATTTCAATACAATCAATAATAGCAAACACCGAAAAACATGACATATTAGTGACAGTTCATCAACCCGAAATAAAACCATATTGTTACGAATGAATATAGTTTTCTCATTACTAAAATTTTTAACAGTTTTGGAGTCGTGTAGAGTTTAAATACCTCTTTAATTTTCAAATTTGTTTTTCGAAAGAGTTTCGTAAATGTGGATGTTCAAATGGTAGACATGTTCATTGAAGAGGACACAAGCATCCTAGTACCTCAACTGGGTTCCAATACCAGTGGAAAGTTGTTGTGGGTAGCAAACGAGAGAGGGAAGAAGAGGTCAACGGATTCATGCTCATAGATTTTGCTGCGGGCGACACGTCATATTATCCAGTACGCGTTTTCCACACCTCAACATCCACAAAGAAAAGTGGAGTTCTCCAGATCAATCTAGCGTCCACCAGATTGATCATATTGCGATCGACGACAGACACGCTTCCAGCATTATGGATGTCCGAACTTTCCGAGGAGCTAACATCGAGTCGGACCACTACCTAGTTGAAGCCAAGGTAGCACTTCGGGTTTCCAGACCCAAGGCAAAACAGGGAGGTGCTGGTAGAAGGTACAACGTCGAACGGCTACAATCGCCAGAGATTGCCAAATCTTTTTCCGACCGAGTTGCAAGTAACCTCTCTCGAAGTTCTCTGCCGCCAACACAAGGTATCGAAAACCAGTGGCAACATTGCCAAGATGCATTCAGAGAAGCCGGAATATCGGCAGCCAAATGCAGCCAAACAACAGGCACGCAAAGCGGCGCTGCATACAAGGAATAGAGCTGCTAATGAGCTCTATGATGTTGAGAGGTTTAAAAGCAGGAATGAAGTTCGAAAGCTTTATGAACAGGTGAAACGAAATTCACAGGGACATAAACCTAGAACCGAAGGCTGCAAAGACGAAAGTGGAAACATCATAGTGGAACCGCTGTCAATGCTGAGTATATGGAAGGACCACTTCTGCAGACTGTATAACGGCGACGACGAACTGAATTCCGTTGTCTGGCACGATGAAGATCCATTCAACATAGACGACGAAAGCCAACAATCCCGTCTTCCCGACTTAGACGAAGTAAAGATTGCCATATCTAAGCTGAAGTCAAATAAAGCCAATGGAGCGGATGACTTGAATGTTGAGCTCTTTAAAGCAGCTGGAGATAAGTTGGTTAGGAGCATGCACCAACTTATCTGTAAGATATGGTCGGGAAAAAGCATGCCTGATGAATGGAACCTCAGTATTGTTTGCCCGATCCTGAAAAAAGGAGACCCTCTAAACTGCACCAACTATAGACGAATCAGTCTACTTAACATCGCCTGTAAAATCTTCTCTGCCGTAATATGTGAACGTCGAAAGCCCATCGTCAACAATCTGATAGGTCCTTATCAGTGTGGTTTTAGACCAGTAAAGTCCACAGTTGATCAAATATTCACATTACGGCAGATCCTGGAAAAAAACCAAGAACATCAAATCGACACCCACCATCTTTTCATCGATTTCAAGGCCGCATATGACAGCATCTACTCGGACAAGCTGTATAGAGCCATATCTACTTTTGGCACCATTGCCAAACTCGTCCGTTTATGCAGGATGACCATGGAGAATTCACGCTGTTCCATAAAGGTTGGAAACAACTTAACAGAACCTTTCGATGTCAAAAAAGGTTTTAGACAATGTGATGCGCTGTCATGCGATTCGTCTACCAAGGCTCCGTTGTAAACGCAGAAAACAACACGAGCGCTGAGATCAAACGCAGAATAACTCTTCCTAACCGCTGTTTCTTTGCGCTAGGAAAACAAATGGGGGGTAAAGTCCTGTCAAAGCCCAAAGTGTCGCTACGTAAGACCCTTATCATCCCCTTCCTGCTATATGGTGCAGAAGCCTGGACTATGACAAAGGCGGATGAAAGCACCTTGGGTCGGTTCGAGAGAAAAGTTCGTCGTGTGATCTATGATCCTGCATGCTTCGAAGAGGAGTGGAGGAGAAGACGGAACGACGAGCTGTACAGTGACTTAGATTTAGCCAGAAGGGTAAAAGTCCAACGACTAGGATGGCTGGGAAACAATTGCTCCGGCCCGGAAAGTCTTCGAATCCACACCTACAGGACAGCGCAGTAGAGGAAGACCATAGATCAGGTGGCGCGCACAAGTGGAAAGTGACCTCACCCAACTTGAAGTGCGAAACTGGAGACATATAGCTAGGGACCGAGCTAGATGGAGAAGTTTTGTTGGGTGAGGCCCTAGTTCACACAGGACTGTAGCGCCACCTTAAGTTAGTAAGTACAAAAACCATTACCAGAAGTTGGTAAACATTGATTTTCGACTCAAATATCTTTTCCAAAAATTAAAAATATCGGCTTAAAATTTATTTAAAACTTATTTTACCTCACAGAAAATATTGTTTTCAACATTTAGTTAATTTAGTATAAAAATCTAAATCAAACTATTTCATTATATAAAAAATATTGTGGGTAATTTTAAAATTTTTAAGAATAATTCAAATCACAACTTAAAAAAAAACACGTAAGCCTACAAACTTTTAAGTTTGAATGTTTGTAGGAAGTTATCAGTGTGGGTCGCATCCCAGGCTCTTTCTTAGATTTACTTCTGAAACCGCAAAATGGATAGTCCTAGATAAAAAAGCTCATTATCTTAAGGGGGCAAAATAAAGAGCGCATTTATTCTTAGCTAACGCCTCAAACAACTCGAAATATTCAGAACTATCAGAAACTAAAATCAAGGTTAAGGCATGGATTAGGTCAAGTTTATGCACTGTACAGCAGCATAAAGTAAAACCTCTTTTAAACGGAAAGCCAAATATTTTGAAATTTTTACATTACATACATATATGTAAAAGCTCCCTTTATATACTTTTGGTTCTTGATTCTAATGAAAGGAAACATTTGAACAAACTTTTAATTTCAATTCAAAATTTAAAATCAGTTTCAATATATCTATATAAATATCACAATAGAAAACCAGCTAAAACTTCAATTTAATCTTGAAGTTCTTAGCTTAATGGCTTACCCATTTTAATTCAAACTATATTTTCAAAAAAGTGACATCAAAAATTCACTCTTTGTCAACACAACCAGGACCTACCGCGACACGAGACACCACATGATTCACGCCTTTTTTTAATAATCGAACTTTTATTTTTATTCACTTTCTTACTGCGCAATTGAATTAAATTTTCTTATTTTGCTCTAACGAACTTAAAACTAAAGCAACCGAATTCAAATTTTCAAACTAAACCGACGACGACGACGAAGCGAACGACCCGACGACGATTACCGAGCTACGGAATGAATGAAAAAGAAAATAATTTAACCGTAATTCACATTTTACGAGAAAAAACACTTAACCTCCCAATTAATCGATATTTTCATTGCATTAACTTAAACTTAACAATTAACTTCACATTTTGTTTAAACTTTTCTTACCGCACATTGAAAATAAATATTTTTAATTAATTTGTTGATTTCGAATTCGAGACAAACACAACAGTAAGGTACTGCCAAATACCAAAGATCACCGAAAAATTTTGAGCGGATATGAATAAAATATGTCATGGCGGCCGATATGGCTGCGAAGAGAAGTAATGGTCGTGTTCAATGGGTTTAAATGCATGGATTCCAAACTATTTGAATTATGGTGAACTAAGACCCCGATTACAAGAGTGGATTGAGAAATCGAAACGAATCCAAATTTAGATTTCTATCCACATAAATAATAAATATATGGCTACGTAGGATCGAAAGGAGACTGCAAGATTGAATTAAAATGAAGTCGTAATGAAATCCATAATAGAAAGTTGTTTCTAATTTTACAAAATCCAGATATACTTTAAATAAAAAATTAACCGGATAGGGTATAATATTAGTTCAATTTATTGTAAACTAATTATTTTTGCTTGAAATAAGCCAAATCGTCATTTGAAGAACGTGGTAAAGAATGCAATTAAGCTGTTTTTCAAGATTTTCGGGACGTTAAACCAATTTAGTGTGGTGTTTTTGTCAGTTTTTTAACAAAACAAAACAGTCGATTGGATTTTGTTATAACTTTTTCTAAGCATCAACATTTTATGAGATGAATAAAGTTTTATATTTTTTCAAGAAATTTTAAACAGAAATTAAATTTTCAGTAAGTTTTTTTTTAAGTTTTTACAAGTTTGTTCGTTCAATTTTTGTTTTAAATTTTACGGGATGCCAAAAACAATATTCTTTGTTGAAAGAGATTATCCTGGAAATAATATCATGTTTTGTTTATAAATATTTTTAATTTTCAGTTCTTCGGTATTAATTTTTTTAATTTATTTATTTGCACTTCCCAATTTTTCATAACGTCACAATCTATTATATATAAATTACGTGTCAGGATCATTGTCCGCGATGGGCTCTAAACTACCTCACCGATTTCAGTCAAATTTGTACACCCTGTGCACTTTGATCCAACTTGAAAGAAAAGATAGCTTACATCTCAATTTGTTTATTTGACAGTCACAATTATCTGTTAGCTCCAAACGATAGATAGAGACATCTGCCATCTATCATTTAAAGCTGGATTGAGTAAGTATTCAATAGATGGCGCATCGCCAAAGCTACAAATTAATAGAATAACCACTATGCATCAAACAGAACAATTCCAGAATAAATAAAACTTTTCGGACAGACTTTACCAGTTTTACCTTACTCTACTTTCAAGGATGAGATTAACGCTTGTTTAAAACATTCATTTTGTTGGCGAAGTGTTTAAAAAAGAAAAAAATATATTGATATTGATTCAGAGTATCTTTCCAGATATACAGAATAATTACTTGAATCACAACTGGATCAGTCATAGGGCTATTTTGGCAGCCAAAAATGTTAATGTTGACGAAATTAACTTCCAATTACAATAGTTCTTATACCAGGCGATCATACTTATTTACTTAAGGTGACGCTACAGTCCTGTGTGAACTAGGGCCTCACCCAACAATCTTCTCCATCTAGCTCGGTCCCTAAGTAGATGTATCCAGTTTCGCACTCCAAGTTGGGTGAGGTCACTTTTGCCACTTGTGCGCGACACATGAACCACGGTCTTCCTATACTACGCTGTCCTGTGGGTGTCGATTAGAAGACTTTCCGGGCCGGAGCATCGCGATCGGTGCTCTACGTGACCCAGCTATCTAAGTAGTTGGACTTTTACCCGTCTGGCTAAGTCTACGTCGTACAGCCCGTACAGCTCGTCGTTCCATCTTCTCCTCCACTCCTCTTCGATGCATACGGGATCGTAGATCACACCAAGAACTTTTCTCTCGAAACGACCCAAGGTGCTTGCATCAAGGTCCATGCTTCTGCACCGTATAGCAGGACGGGGATGATAAGGGTCTTATATAGCAACACTGTGGTAACTCGAGAGAGGACTTTACCACTCAATTGCTTTCTTAGTCCAAAGAAATAGCAGTTATTCTTCATTTGATCTCAGCGCTGGTGTAGTTTTCTGCGTTTATAGTGGACCCTAAATAGACAAGTCCTTGAATGCCTCAAAGTTACGTCTGTCGATGGTGACGTTTTCAACAAGACGTTAGTGTTCTATGTCCTTTCTTTACGATAACATGTACTTGCCCTCATTAACCGTTAAACCCATTTTTGCCGCCTCTGCATCAATACTCACAAAAGCCCCATTGAAATCACGCTGAGTTCTTCCGATTATGTCAATGTCATCAGCATATGCCAGTAATTGGACAGACTTTTGAAAGATAGTGCCTCTAGTGTTGACGTGTGAGCTCTGAACTATTCTTTCAAGCACGATGTTAAAAAAATCACATGACAGCGCATCACCTTGTCTAAAACCTTTTTTGACATCGAAAAGTTCTGTTAAGTTGTTTCCAACCTTTATGAAGCAGCGTGAATTCTCCATGGTCATCCTGCACAAATGGACGAGTTTGGCACCGATGCCAAAACTAGACATCTCTCTATACAGCTCATCCCTGTATATGCTGTCATATGCGGCCTAAAATCGATGAAAAGATGGTGGGTGTCGATTTGGTGTTCTTGGGGTTTTCCAGGATCTGCCGTAATGTGAATATTTGATCAACTGTGAACTTTCCTGGTCTAAAACCACGTTTAGACGTTAGACGTTTACATATTACGGCAGAGAAGATTTTATAGGGAATGTTGAGTAGACTGATTCCTCTATAGTTGGTGCAGTTTAGAGGGTCTCCTTTTTTTTAGGATCGGGCAAACAATACTGAGGTTCCATTCATCGGGCATGCTTTCTTCCGACCATATCTTACAGATAAGTTGGTGCATGCTTCTTACCAACTTATTTCCAGTTGCTTTCAAGCCATCCGCTCCAGCTGGTTTATTAGACTTCAACTTAGATATGACAATCTTTACTTCGTCTAAGTCGGGGTGACGGAGTTGTTGGCTTTCGGCGTCTTTATTGAATGGATCATCCTGCCTGACAGCGGAATTCAGTTCTTCCTCGCCGTTATACAGTCTGCAGAAGTGGTCCTTCCATATCCTCAGCATTGACTGCGGTTCCACTATGAAGTTTGCACTTTAGTCTTTGCAGCCTTCGGTTCTAGGTTTATGTGAATTTCGTTTCACCTGTTCATAAAACTTTCGAACATCATTCCTGCTTTTATACCTCCCAACATCTTCGACCGCACGCTTCTCATGCCCTCTCCTTTTCCTTCTGAGAAGTTGGTGTTCCTCTCGCCTCTTCTGCTCACGAGCAGCTCAGGCTGTTCTTCCCGATTATTTCACCAGAGATGTCTTCCCTTCCTAGTTTGGCATTAAAATCGCCCAGGACTATTTTAATATCGTACCTAGGGCACTGCTCAAACGTTTTGTCTAAGAGCTCGAAGAACATAATATCTTTGGTGTTGTCGTCTTTCTCTTCTGTGGGGGCGTGCGCGCATATCAGGCTAATGTTGCCGAATTTAGCCTTGATGCGTATGGTCATTCGGTGCTTATTGATGCACCTATAGCTGAACACTTCTTGCCTAAGTCTGGCTCCAATGACGAAGCCGCATCCAAATAAGCGCTGTTGGTTTCCGTAGTAGCAGTCACCATAGTAAATATCGTCGTATTTCATCCTCTTTTTGCCCGCCCATCCCATCGTATTTCATTGATGGCAGTGATGTCTGCTTTATAGCGGTCTAGGGCCTCCGCTAATTCTTCGGACGCACGTGGTCTGTTAAGGGACCTAACATTCGACGGGCATATCCGAAGTTCGTTGTCCTTATTTCGTTAGCGTAGGTTTTCAACAATAAATCCGTCCGTATCCGAGACGGCAATACCCTCAATCTGAAGGGCCAGATCCTAAGTATAACTCCAAGGATGGGGAGCCGGATAAAACCGCTCCTTATAGGCCTGGGCTCCGAATAAGTCAAAGAAGCCCTATAAGGTGTTCACTAAGTAGTTCAACCTTACTGGAACTGTAGACGCCACCTTTGATTCCATCTAGCGAATTCCTCTGCTGCCGTCTGGATAAGAAATTTGTAACGGTTATTCCTTTTCTCAAAAAGCCATGTTGCTGTTTCAAAAAAATGCTACACTTTCACAAACAATATGTTCAAACACTATAGGAATGCTAAAAAGCTTTGCAATGGGCCTGTAGTTTGTTATATCCGCCTTGTTGCCTTTCTTAAAAATTGGTGTTAGAAATCACTTCTTCCATACACTTGGAATTTTGCCTGTTTCAAGAGAAAGTTTGAATAAAAACGTAAAGGGTTCAACCAAAGCATTACTACACTTTTTTAATACTTTTTGGGGAATATCATCGTTACCGGCTGAGCAGTCAACATTCAACGCGGATTAAAGGACCGTACTCTGTAGCACAGGGATGTGACTACAGCTAGATTGCGAAAAGGAGTGAAGATCATGAAAATATACTTCATCAATTTCTTCAGGACTATTAGCAAACGACTAGCGGAAATTTGTTGTGAAAGCGTTGCAGCTATCAACAGTTTTATCTAACGAAAGGTTCTTGTAAGTGAAGTTAACTGGAAAGCCATCTGATTTTTTCTTTGAGTTTTCAAGTTTCCAAAATATCTTAGGATTCTCTTTCAAAGAGGTGCCCATATCAGTTTTATAACAAGTATATACAAAATTAGAAGGAGACTTAAATTCGATGAAAAGTTCAACATAAAAGAGAAGTTGATTGGAGACAGAGTTTTGAGATAAGTTTTCCGCCTTATGTCTTTTGTTACGCAGTAAACCCAATTCTTTCGTGTACCAAGGGTTACTAAAGTTTGTATTTCTTGATTTATTTAAAGTAACGTTTTTTTCTAAACAATTATTAAGGATCTTATAAAAATTTGAAATTGCTTCGTCAATATTAGAAAATGATGAAGCATCAGCAATTCCAGAAATGGTTAAATCTTTAGACAACAACTGGAAATTAGCTCTTCTGAAGTCAAAATTATATAAGCAATCGAAGGAATTACTATGTTCAGTAAGGCGATTACTCAAGTCAAAACAAATTTTCAAGGGGGGGGGGGGGGGGTGTTATAGCGTCAGAAGAAAATACTAAATCGAGAATTCGGGTTTTTGAATTTCTAATACCTACAGTTTGTCTACTGTAAGTCAGTAAGAAGGATTTTATCGGGAAGAGATAGTTCCGATTGTGAAGAAAAAAGAGAGGCTTCAAAGCAAGATTCGTCTTCCGATGGAATCCAGTCAATCTGTGGTAAAATAAAATCACCTAGAAGTAAAGTATTGGTGTCCGGGCAGGACAAACTGATAAGAAATTTTAATGCCAAGGAGAGTCCGCTATAAACAGACTCTAAACTTTTTGGAGGAATATAAACGTTTAAAATGAAAATAGGCTTAGTCTATCTCTGTTCCATTTTCTTCGCACATACCAGTTCAATTGATAATTCAAATGGAAAATATACAGTATTTTTTACCGCTATGAGAATACCTCCACCTAAATCCTTTGCATTACTGTCACATATTAACAAAAGAACCTACTCAGAACTGAAACCGATCAGATTGCCGAACAGGCCCATAAGTCATTTTGACAACTCTGTGCCATTTCATTATCCGGCTCATTTTTTTTATTCCATTTTCTTGTTTCATTCGCTCTTCAAGCAAGTCGCTGTAAAATACATAATTGAAATTGAATTGTACGATCTCATATAATTTATCAACCTTTAACTTAATTTAACTATCGAATTAAAACAACTTAATTATTAATAAAGTATTGAAACCACTCAGCCCATGGATACAACAATTACCAACATGACGATCGTTTCTGTAAACTTCGAACTCTTTGACTAAAAAGTTCTTTGTCGGAAAAGCTTGAATTAAGACCAATTTCTGTCAAAACAAAAACGTCGTGTGGGAATGATTGGGAGTTAAAAATAAATGTGAGCAGTCTTACAACGAAAAGCCGTACGTTTTGGGTTGAAAACCAATCAGAAAAACTTGTTCTATAAACATTATTAAATTTTCAAAGCTTCTGTTTCAAAATTGGATATCTTAGAATTGTTTTAAATAAAAAAAGCACTAACCATCATGCCTCGGCCGGTATGAGAATTATTGTTCATTTCATAACTGGAGTTTTTTGGAAAAAATTATTATTAACACCGAAAATGCCAATTGGTTGGATATTCATTAAAAATATCAGCTTTTATTTCTTAAATATGTTAACAGCTGAAAGCCTTGCCAAAACAGTGTTGCACTTTTTGAACTCAAGTTAAAAAACAAAGACAAACAAAATTTATCCGCTTTGTAGAAGAGTCACAACCACGTCATGGCATTGACACCTCTGCTGCGTAAAAAAGAAAATAATTTTGCACGATAAGATCCCCCGAGAATATTACAAATAATTCACATGAAAGAGGCTCTGAAAAAAACCCACAAAGTGAATCAACTTCAAAAGGGAAAGAAAAATCAATATCGATTATCCGCACTGCATCCAAAATGAGCTGCAGTTGGCAGATCCAATCACCGTCTAAATGAATTGCAACGCGAGACCAATTAAATAAAATTCTCAAGCCATCTTTTGTACATGTGACTCTTATTCTACACCCCCTGTCCCCCTGTACTCAGTAGCAAACAATATTGGTAGAGACTGCATAAAAGTTTGTATCTTGAAGGCACCTTCCAAGAACCCAGGAGCAACTACCCGTAGGTATATACAGAAGTGAACAGAAGCCGCTTTTGAAGTGCCCAACAACACCACTGCCACCTATTGTTGGTATCCATCGATAACCGTTTATCGGTTGTTCGGATCTATTTGATGGCCAAGATGCCCACAGTGTGGCTATATGGAATGGCCAGAAGGCCAAACCCATCGCTTGGTTAAAGGTTCCTCTCTCTCCCATCCAATTGCCCAAGCCTGTTGCAAAATTTTAATTTCAAAACAGAAAAACCCTGTTCTTCAGCTTTAGCTCAGCTTCCACAGATATCATCATCCCTGATGGGACTGACGGGAAGAGAGCCTCAGGAAAATACTTCAAATTTATTGATGGATGCGATATGGTTCTATAAAACTTAAAATCAGGAGCTGATTAGGGCCAAAAGGTGTGTGCGCAGGCACCACATAATACATAATATAAAATACAAGTCCAGCAATCCAGCATCCAACGCAACAGCCAAGCAGGCAGCAGAGCAAATCTCTGACAGGAATCACAGAAAAAAGCGTCGCGGTGCCAACGATCCGATTCAAAGAGATCAACTCTCAAGATTTCTGGTTTTTTGTGTTCATCTGACAGTGATAATCCTCGAGATATGCGCATTTTGGTTGTTGGAATGATGAGATATATCAAATGATATGATGGATGTTTTTGAACATTCTTTCCCAGTTTTTATTTTGATGGAGGTTGTGTTGTGTGCGTTTTGAAAAAAGGGTTTGGAGTTATTTTCTGTTTTGTTGGATTTTTGATGTTGGCTTTGGATTTCGTTGCGATGTGTGATTTCAATTTTTAATTAAGTGATTGGTTTTTCGGTGTTGTAGATTTTCTTTTTCGGAATTTAGATAAAATGTTTGAAAATATTACAAAAATGCACGTAGAAGCTGGGAAGCAGAGGATTCACTTCCTTGAAGAAGTTGAACAATTTGAAAATTGACTAAAATAAATTACTCAATGTTTTGCAAATCAGTTTTCTGCAATTTATACAGATTTGTGTATAATAAAATAAGTTTCAGATAATGTTTCGAAATATCTGATAGTCCAAGCGTTGATTTAAGTATTGAACTCATGAGCTAGGTAGCAGTGCAAAATATACTCCAAAAATTAGCCATGCAGCTGACACTGGAATTTGCACCCCATGTGTCTTAACGTAACACTTTCATATTTAACAGACAACATAAATTTCTATTCGCAGTATTCAAATGTTCCAGGAACAACTTGGTAAGTCTCGCCGGACTTTTAGTTGGGTTCTTGAAATCGAATTTGAAATACGATTAAATTTGTTGTCGGTGATTATGAAACTGAAATCAATATTAGGTGATAATTTCTACCACTCGGAGCTGAATTTTGTAAACTGATTTTTGTTTGGAAAACGGGTTTTTTAAGGCCTAGTTTAAACTCAAAATATCTCTAAGCATTAATTTGTGTGATGATTTTGCAAAGTAAAAATCTGTTTTTGTCTAGATACAATTTGAATCATTTTAAAACTTTACATAGTTTTTGGAAATTCTCATTAGTTATGATAAATAAGTGTTTTTTGATTCTATATAAAGTTTTTGAGCAAACCTTGAATTTGATACTTTCAAAGTTTTGAAAAATACGTCTCAGACTTCATTTTAAGCGCTGATTACGAATACAAATTTTAATTTTAACTTCTTGCTCAAATTTTATCAACACCCGTTTTCAACATTATTTTTAAATTTTTTAATGTATTTTAAAAACTTGATATAAAATAATTGAACACACTCGTTACAAGAATAAAATTTTGGTTTTTAACCGCTTTTCATTTTTCTGTTGAAAACTTATTTAGCATAAATGGTTTAGCGTTTCCTTCAGATTTTTGTAAGACAGGTGAAATCTAAAAACTTATGATGATTTTTTGAATATCATATGAAATAATATAAATATTTCAACTGAATATTGAAAAAAGATGTTCAAATGGTAGACATGTGCATTCAAGAGGACACAAGCGCCCACAGGTTTTTCTCAAAACCCACCTCTGTCTAACAAATCCTACTCTCACCTACCCGCGGTGAACATCGGGTGCCTAGTACCTCAACTGGAAATTGGGTTCCAACCCCAGTGGAAAGTTGTTAGGGCAGCAAACGAGAGAGGGCGGGAGAGAAATGTTTCCACTAAGGCACCTCTCCTTATCCAGGCGGCAGCGGACGAATTCTCGAGATGGAATCAACGGTGGCGTCTACAGTTCCAGTAAGGTTAAAATATTTAGTGAACACCTTATAGGGCTTCTACGAATTATTTGGAGCCCAGGTCTATAAGGAGCGGTTTTATCCAGCTCCCCATCCTTGGAGTTATACTTAGGATCTGGCCCTCCAGGTTGGGGGTTGTGCCGTTTGGGTGGCTTTCTGGCCACGTAAAAGCCTCATAGTTACGAAGCACCAACAAGCCTCGGATACGGACGGATTTACTGATGACAACTTCGAACGAACTTCGGATATGCACGTGGAATGTTAGGTCGCTTAACAGACCACGTGCGGCAGAAGAATAAGCGGAGTCCCTATACCGCTATAAAGCAGATATCACCGCCATCCAGGAAATACGATGGGATGGGCCGGGCAAAAAGAGGATGAAAAATTGCGATATTTACTATGGTGACTGCTACCCACGAAAATCAAGAGCGCTTATTTGGAGGCGGTTTTGTCATTGGAGCCAGACTTAGGCAAGAAGTCTTGAGCGCCGCATGACCATATGCATCAAGGCTAAATTCGGCAACATTATGCGCGCACGCCCCCACAGAAGAGAAATACTACAACACCAACGACAAGTTCTTCGATCCCCTAGACACAAAATATGAGCAGTATCTTAGCTACGATAGTAAAATAATCCTGGCTGATTTTAATGCCAAGCTAGGAAGGGAAGACATCTTAGGTGGAATAATAGGGAAGAACAGCTTGCACGACAACACTTCCGACAATGGATTCAGGCTCATAAATTTTGCTGCGGCTCAAAACGTCATGTTAGCCAGTACGCGTTTTCCACACCTCAACATCCACAAAGGAACTTGGACTCCTCCAGATCAATCTACCGTCAACCAGATTGACCATATTGCGATCGACGCCAGACACGCTTCCATCATCATGGATGTACGAACTTTCCGAGGAGCTAACATCGACTCGGACCACTACCTCGTTGCAGCCAAGGTAGCACTTCAAATTTCCAGACCCAGGCAAAACAGGGAGGTGCTAGGAGCTGGTACAACGTCGAGTAACCTCTCTCGAAGTTCTCTGCCGCCAACACAATGTATCGAAAACCAGTGGCAACATTGCCAAGATGCAATCAGAGAAGCCGCCTTTGGTGTGCTGGGTTTCAAACAGCCACCAACAATGAACCCCTGGTTTGATGAGGAATGTTGGCAAGCAAATGCAGCCAAAACAACAGGAACGCAAAGCAGCACTGCATAAAAGGGCTAGAGCTGGTCATGAGCTCTATGAGCAGAAGAGGCGAGAGGAACGCCGACTTCTCAGAAGGAAAAAGAGATGGCATTTGAAGAGTGCGGTCGAAGATGTTGAGAGGTTTTAAAGTAGGAATGAAGTTAAAAAGTTTCACCTGAAACGAAATTCACAGGTACATAAACCTAGAACCGAAGGCTGCAAAGACGAAAGTGGAAACATCATAGTGGAACCGCAGTCAATGCTGAGGATATGGAAAGACAACTTCTGTGGACTGCATAATGGCGACGACGAACAGAATTCCGCTGTCAGGCATCATGATCCATTCAACATAGACGACGAAAGCCAACAATCCCGTCCTCCCGACTAAGACGAAGTAAGGATTGCCATATCTAAGCTGAAGTGAAATAAAGTCGCTGGAGCGGATGGCTTGAATGCCGAGTTCTCTAAAGCTGGAAATAAGTTGGTTAGGAGCATGCACCAAATTATCTGTAAGATATGGTCGGAAGAAAGCATGCCCGATGAATGGAACCTCAGTATTGTTTGCCTGATCCTGAAAAAATTATACCCTCTAAACTGCACCAACTATAGAGGAATCAGTCCTATAAAATCTTCTCTGCCGTAATATGTAAACGTCTAAAGCCCATCGTCAACAACCTGATAGGTCCTTATCAGTGTGGTTTTAGACCAGGAAAGTCAACAGTCGATCAAATATTCACATTACGTCAGATCCTGGAAAAAACACAAGAAATGGACACCCACAATCTTTTCATCGATTTCAAGGCCGCATATGACAGCATCTACAGGGACGAGGTGCATAGAGCCATGTCTAGTTTTGGCATCCTTGCCAAACTCGTCCGTTTGTGCAAAATTACCATGGATAATTCACGCTGCTCCATAAAGGTAGGAAACAACTTAACAGAACCTTTCGATGTCAAAAAAGGTTTTAGACACGGTGATGCGCTGTCATGTGATTTTTTAAAAATCGTGCTTGAAAGAATAGTGCAGAGCTCACACGTCAACACTAGAGGCACTATCTTTCAAAAGTCTGTCCAATTACTGGCATATGCTGATGACATTGCCATAATCGGAAGAACTCAGCGTGATGTCAATGGGGCTTTTGGGAGTATTGAGGCAGAGGTGGCAAAAATAGGTTTAACGGTTAATGAGGGCAAAACAAAGTACATGCTGTCGTCAAGAAAGGACATACAACACCGACGTCTTGGTCAAACCGTCACCAACGACATGTTCATATGAATTTCTACTGTACTACGGATGGTCTTACAAAAAAAAACACTACTAATGACCTTTTTTTCGATGTCACCGACGACGCGAACGCACGTAAACAAAATATATTTCTTATAAATATTTTGAAAGGGTCTTAAACCCTTGTAAGATTACATTTTTCTGTATGACAAATTTTAAATTCAAAACTAGTGTCAAAGGATTGGTACAAGAGCGATTTCCAACAGGAGGTTTTATTTTGACAGGTCCGCTATGAATTTTTAGGTTTTTATATTTTGACCATTACTAAAAACAAATAAAAATGAAACAACACATTGAAATTGTTTAAATTCATTTAAAAATTTAAAATTTCAAGTCGGTCAATCACCAGCAAAACCAGTGGTCAAAAACGTTACTCTTCGTTGGAAAAAATTATTTTGTAAAATATTCGAGGTGACAAATATTTTGTTTCAGTTGTTGATTGATAAAAAACCGTTTATTGAGTCTTTAAATTATATATTGTTTTGTATCTCGTCACGTTATAGAACATACAATTTAATATAAGTCGATATATTTGCTGTCACTGTCAACCAAAATTTTCACTTTATCAAAATTCCTATCGTAAGAAAAGCAATGGGGATCTTGAAATATCGAGAAATGTTGCGAAATTTTGAAGTCGAGAAATCAGACCGCTTGCAATAACTTTCTATTGGAAGTTATTAACACTACTAAAAGTTGGTACATAGTTATTTTCAACTCGAATAGCTTTTTCAAAATTGGAGACATTGCCTCCAAATAATTGTATTTTGAACACATTTTTTTAAAAACGTATTACATTTACATATCTCGAAAATAAAATATGTACGTAGGTTTTGACTTATATAATATTTTGGAAGACTTTAAGAAATATCGACAGACTGGCAAGAATCTCTCCCTTTTTTAAACAAAACGTTTGATCAAAATTGTTTGATAAATATAAAAACTTAAATCGCAGCAAACTTTTCTGTTGCATACCTGCGTTACATACTTTAATTGGTTTATCTTCCTTTTTGACACAACACCAACGCATTAAGAATGTACGAACATTTCGTCTAAGACACGCACATAAATACTTTCTTGTTCGTAAGCGACATATTGCCTGCTATAATAATTGTCCAGCCCAAGCCCACCAACGATTTCTCATTTTTACGTCCAAATATTTAAGCACCTGTATAGCGATTAGTCTACGTATGACGTATCTTACCGCACAACAAGACCTTACATTTATGCTTACCTATGCGTGCCAGATTTTTACACCAAAATAATGCGATAACTATTTATAATAACTGTTAAATCCGACATAATGATTGCCATTTCTAAAACACCGCCAATCTAAATCTCTGATAATAATTCTTTCCGTTGGCGCGTTGGCGGCAAATTTTGCTGCTGATCGTGTGATGGTGTGATGCTGTGTGTTGGGATTAATATTTCTCACACGCAACAAAATCAAAAATTAAAAATATAAATCTATTCAAATAAAAGTCCACTTACAAAATAATATAACTACCTGCTTTCGATCTTTTTGACTTATGTTGTTTCAAGAGCCTTAATCTCTTCTCACCTATCACAAAAGACTTATACAATTGGCAAATCCACTTAATGAGGTCATCTTTTTTGAATAGGTAAATCCAAAAAGGTATGAACTGAGCTTGACTATATGATTGCATGATGATTGTCTATGGTCTATATACCTGTAGAAGTTGCCAGTAACAATGGAAACACCGATAATCACCATCGCACAGCGGGACAGATTATATACAAATTTGGAAAAAAAAAACTAAAGCTTATTTTTGGGATTTTTTTTTTATTTTTCAAATAAAGTTTTGTATACAATTTCCTATTTGGAGAATCAGGAACAAATTTGAAAGGTTTTTAATTTTTGAAAGTCGTAAATGAGAACTGTTTTGACATAAGGAAATCGACACTGAGAAAGCTGAGAGTCTTAACGAAAACCCATGATTGCCACTTCCTCGTTGAACTTTGCAAATATTGCTATCAAGACTTGTCCCCCTCATAATGGTCCATTAAACTGGCATAAGTGTGTCCTAATCCATCACGGAAAGCCAGTTTAACCTAACCCCCTCAGCTCAGCTAGTTTGGATTTATAACAGGTACCTATAACTTGATACCAGACCTGACAAGCGTATTCGAGAATTGGCCAAACAAATGTTATAATATGAGAATCAGGATGATGGAATTAGAGTGTTTCAACATAGACGGTAAATCGTTTATAAATAAAATAAAGAGAATAGGGTATTAATGACTACCTTGTGGAATTCCTTTGTTAACTTTGAACTTGTTTCATTTGCTCGCAACCATTGAAAAGAACAGAGTATGATCCATCCAATAAATAATATTGAGGCCATTTTACGAAAATTTCACTAAAACCTTACTTGGGCCTCAATTAACATACGTCTCCAGCGAGCTTAGTCCGTAGCTAGCTGTCCCCAGTTTTAAACTCCAAGTTGATTGAGTTCCCCTCTTGCCTGAGTGCACCACTTGTATCGCGGTCTTCCTCTACTCTGCCTTCCCACGAAATTGGATTCAAAGGCGTTCTGAGCTAAAGCGCTCATGTCCATTCGCCCTAAATGAACCAGCCATCAAAGCCGTTGGACACTAATTCTTTTAACCAAGTCAGAGTCACGGTACAGCCCGTACAGTAGTTCATTGTGAGTTCTCCTGTACTCGCCATCTATGCAGACGAGACCAAAAATCCCCCAAAGAATTTTTCTCTCGAAGCATCACAAGACACTCCCATCTTTCTTTGAGAGGGTTCAAGCCTCAGTGACATAATTGCGAACCGGTATGCCGAGTAGCTTAAGGATAGTGTATTTCGATGCCCGAGATAGAACTTTACTACTCAATTGCGAAGCGATTTACAAGAGTTATTCTCTGTTTAATTTCAGCTCTGGTGTCGTTGTCTGAATTTATGGCGGTGGCTAGGAAGATCAAGTCCTTAACTAACTCAAAGTTAAAGCTATCCGTGGTGACATTTTGTCCAAGACGTCCTCGTTCAATGGCTTTGATGACAGCATATTATTGGTCTTGCTCTCATTGACCACCAAACCTAAACCATCTTTTCTGCTTCCGTCACAATGCTCAAAAACGCTTCACTGACATCACGCTTTGATCATCCTATTATGTCAATATCATCGGCTAATCCGAGTAATTGAATGCGCCTTGGGAAGATTGTGCCTCTAGTGTTGATGGTTGAGTTTTTTTCCAATACTTTCCAGAACGATTTTGAAGAAGTCGCATGACAATGCATCACTTTTTCTAAAGCATTTTTTGACATCAAACGCATTGGTGATTTTTTTTTCCGACCTTGATAGAGCAACGTGCATTCTCCATCGTCATTCTGCACAAAAGGACAAGTTGGACAGGAATGCCAAAACTAGCTATTGCTCTGTAAAGCTTTTCCCTATATATGATATCATACGTGGCTTTGAAATCGACACACAGATGGTGGGAATCGATTTGAAGTTCCTGGGTTTCTAACAAGATCTACTGTAAAGTGAATATTTGGTCAATGGTGAATTTTGTTGGTCTGGATCCACACTGATAAGGATTTAAAAGGTTGTTGACAAACGCCTTCAGACCTTTACATAAAACTGCAGATAGGATCTCATACGCGAAGCTCAGGAGACTGATGGCTCTGTAGTTCACTCCTCTCTTTAATATTGGACACACTATGCTGAGATCCCACTCATCGATCCTCCTTTCTTGCGACCATAGTTTTCAGATGAATAGGTGTATGTTCTCTACCAAGTCTTGCTGTTTTCAATAATTCAGGAGCAATGCTGTTACCTTCGGCAGCTTTTTTATAGCTATCAATTTTGAAATTGTTGTTCTGCGTTGCGTAGGTTTGGTGGTGCTATCTTTCTTGCAGCGGAATTCGATTTTTCATGACCCTTAAAGAATTTGGAGGACTGGTCTTTTTCAATGCATCCCCGATCGTCTTTAGCGGCTGGTACCCTTTTGAACTCGTTTTTACCTGTTGCCTAAAACTTTGTATCTATAAACAAATAAATTTGGGTGGTGCAACAGTCCTTTTTGAACCAGGGCCTAGTGACTTAAAACTCTCAACCATTCCTGTGTGCGAGTACCGTTGTCAGGAATTGAAGGGACTAAACAATTTTAGGCCCAATCCGAACGGCTAATTTGAGAAAGCACTTTTTCATGACAAGAATTACTCTTGAAGGATTTGTCAATTTCTCGCAAGAGCCAGTACCCGAGAAAACTCTTCTTTTTTTTTTAATTAAGTTGGCACAGGCAGGGATTGAACTCAAGACCACTTGTATGACAGTCCAACGCACTCACCATCATGCAACGGATACTACATAAACTTTATACCTGAGTCTATTTAAAAAGGGACAGTAGGAAGCCCCTTAGTAAACCCGTGATGATTTGTAACAATCATAATATTGAACGTAAAGGTCTCTGGCAAAGCTCCACAGTCTGATTAAGATCTTAAACACGGACTTCCTGAAATAGTTAAGGACATTCAGTTGAAAATGTGTAAATTGGTCATGGATTGATTCCTTTTAAAAAACTGTAGAAAAACTCTGTAATTGAACTGCCTCCATTTAGACTTCAAATCGAAATAGTTATCTAAATTTGTCCAACTTTTAAGAGGACGTTGTCCCTCTATAACCGTCGATTATCCGAATTTTGTATCTTTTTTGGTTAAAATGAAAATAAAAAACAGACCCCATAGCGAGATTATTATGATTATTGTTCGACGACCAGGTTTTTGTCTTCTCTGAGGCTCAAAAAGATGACGACCGACGGACGACGATCTGACGATGGTGATTTTCAAAAAGAGAAAAAAAAACCTTGTGTCCCTAATAATAATCATAACAGTTCTGAAAAAGTCAGAACTCACCCAAACCCAAACTGCTGCTGCAACTACTGCTGATCGCAAGCGGGCCCAGAGGATAGGGCACTTATTATAGGTTTATCGCTGTTCAAAGTCAAAGTGGAGAGGTCTTTTGTTCTTCATGGTGCCTCCTTTGTTCACACACACAAAATGAAAATTGCAACAATCAACGTTAAAAAAAACATAAAAACAACAAAAACAAAATAACTATTATACATTTTTTAATAAAAGACCAAATTCCGTCTTTTGGGGGCTTCTGGTTATTTTTATTTTCGGGCTATGGGCTGTCATGTTGCACCACACAAAAGTGAGCAGCGAGCAAGGATGTGAATTACATTTCATGCCCTTAGGACTTATCACAAAAGACATATAGAGAAAGAGATGCCATTTTGGTGAGGGACCTTACCATTGATGTTGAGCTCAGCTTCAGGAACATCCATTTATCCCATCTTAACTGAAGACTGAAGATTGCACAAGATGGAACATTGTAATTACACAGAACAGAACACTGTGCCATAATGAGAGCAGAATTTAGAGTCCAATTGGTTGCACATACCTATACCTAAATAAAGGTGAACCGTATACACAGAAGGATCTCGCATGTTGTCCAATTCAAGACCGAACTAAAGAAACTTTTTGTATCTCAGGGCGTTCGTGCGCGATCCAAGTTGAAGTGAAGATGACGCACCTGCGGTGAAACGGCATGACTTGGACCATATACAACCACCACCTGGAAGAGAGTGTGTATCTGCATTGCCCCTCTGAGGCAAGAAGTATGGATTTCAAACGCATCTTACCTTTCTACAAAAATAACCGTCAAATTCGAATCTTCCGTAGTTCCAGCTCCAGCTTTTGCTCCTCTCGCACAGAAAAGAAAGAAGCTATAACAGCTACCAGCTAAGCTACCAGTAGCAACTGTTCAAGTATCGCTCGGTGTATGTTTTAATTTTTATAACCACTCGGTGCGAACGTGTTATTATGTTGCGACGTGTGTCTGCCAGACGATTCATTTTCTACCTTCATCTTGAGGGGCTGCGGCGGGCTGTTGGCTGGGGCAGAGATTTGAGATCCAGATTTGTAGGCAGGGATACTCGTATAAATGAACTGGAAGAAGAGTAGCCTTACTGAAAAGACACCATGAGAGACGATGGGATGGTAGAAAATGTACAACCAGAGTAATCAACAGATGCGATTAAAATTAGAAGATGGAAAGAGTAACTAAGAGATTTCATTAAAAAATCTGGTATTAGGAACAGGAGCGGACCAAAAATTTGATATTCTCAGTGGGAATGTGAAGAATTTATAATCACAAACTAACATAAGAAAATGGGGGCTGGGATTCGAACCACACTGCACTATAAACTTCAAAACTATGGAATCAATAAAGCTTAAGATGTTTTTGGTCGGGATATTCGACACGTTGCCATTTATTGTGGAATTCTTTTAAGGTTTTTATGGTGTTTTAAGAAAAGGTACCCGAACGTACTGTCGTATGAATCTAAAATCTACGGATGTATATTTTCCAAAACTTCCAATTTGAAAAACCTAAATATACGAAACGGCTGTTTTTTAGCAGTCGGCTTGACCCCAGAGTGAAAGTAATTTGCTACATGGCCCTCATACGGCCAATGATCGTTTATGGTTGTCCTGTGTGGTTCAACGTTACTCCTTTCCAGATGGAGAAGTTTCGGTTGTTCGAGTGGCAGTGTTTACGACGCTGTACCGGCTTATTTCGAACAGCCGAGTCTTCTTCTATTCCAACGAGGTCATATACAACGGGGCTCGAATCAACAGAATTGACAATTTCGTGATAAAACTCGTTCGAGGTCACATTGCAGGAGCTATGTCTTCGACCAACAATTTAATTTTCGGGGCGTTATATCCGAATATTTAATATACACATCGCTAATCAGACCGATTTTAATGTACGGTGTGGCAGTATGGTGGACTGCTTTAGAGAAAGGTATAAACAGGGATAAGTTAAATAAAGTCCCACGTTCAGCCTGCTTATGTATAAGCGGATCGGTTCGCACGGCCCCGTCTGCGGCACTGGACACCTTGCTCTACCTTACACCTCTTGACATATTTAGCAAACAAATAGCTGCAAGCTCTGCTATTCACCTCAATGCTTCGTCGCAGTGGACTAAGAACAACATTGGCCACTCCGTAATTCTAAGGTACTTAGAATCAATTCCAAAGCACACAGACTACACCATCCCCCAAATGCAATTCGACAGCAACTTTCAGATTTCTATACCTACCAGAACTTTCTGGGAGGAAAGGGCATTCCTGAAAGACGAGTCAGTCCACTTTTATGCAGATGGTTACATAACAGAGGAAGGGGTTGGTGGAGGCGTGTAGGTACTCTGAACAACTGAAATTAAGTCTCTCTTTCGCCTTCATAATCATTGTAGCGTGTTCCAGGCGGAACTTTTGACGATTAAAGAAGTCTTGTCTTGGCTCAAAGAAAACGTGATATCAACATCTGATATCCGTATTTTCTCTGACAGCCAGGCCGCTATCAAATCTCTGGACTCTGTCTCTACCAACTCTATAACAGTCCATAACTCTCGATTATCTCTAATATTCACCTTTGCTGGGTGCCGGGCCATAGAGACATTCCAGGTAACTGAAAGGCAGATGAACTCGCCAGGAACGGTACAGTACAGCCCATCCTACCACGTTTGGCAAGTACTGGCATACCAACGCTACTTGTAAACTGTTGATAATGCAAGACGCTGCTAGGAGGGCAGGCACCAGGTGGACCAACATCACCACGTGTCAAGCCACAAAAAACATCTGGCCAACACTGGATTTAAAACGTTCAAGGTGCTTGCTCACTCTAAGCAGGTCGCATATAAGCTCGATAATAGGTGTCATAACCGGACACTGTCTAATAGGAAAGCACGCCACGAGACTAGGCGTATTCTCAAATGACTTTTGCAGAAGCTGTATGGACGAGGAAGAGGAAGAAACGGTTCTTCATCTTCTCTGCGCATGCCCTGCTCTAGTTCGAAAACGCAAGAATTACCTATATGAGAATTCTTCTTTAATGATCTAGACGATCTAAATCATATCGGTATAATCAGCCTCTCACGTTTCGTAAGGGACTCTAACTGGTTCCATTGAACTTAGGAGGAAGCCTCAAGATTCATGTGGTATCACAATGGGCCATTAAACTGGCCTAAGTGTGTCCGTTTCCATCTTGGACAGCCACTATAACCTAACCTAACCTAAGTCTTCTTCCGAGCATCAGCAAAGTTTTCGAAAAAATCATTAATAGGGCTCTGCATAGTGGGCTGCTGACAACAAAATAATTCCGGATAAACAGTTCGGGATCAAGGTGGGTCATGACACCATTCATGCTGAGTCTAAACACGTTTCTGATATCCAATGAATTAAATCAAAACAACAATGCACAGGTGCTGTTCTGGTTGATTTGGAAAAGGCCTTTGACACCGTATAGTTAGAGGGTCTTTACCAAAAACTGAGCAGGCTTGGCATAAGCAAGCCATTGTTGCATACACTTTATGACCCCAGAGTGAAGGTAATTTGCTACATGGCCCTCATACGGTCCTATGTGGTTCAACGTTGCCCCTTCCCAGATGGAGAAGTTTCGGGTGTTCGAGTGGCAGTGTTTATGACGCTGTACCGGCTTATTTCGAACAGCCGAGTCTTCTTATGTGCATTACTATTCCAACGAAGTCATATACAACGGGGCCCAAATCAACAGAATTGACAATTTCATGATAAAACTCGTTCGAGGTCACATTGCAAGAGCTATGTCTTCGACCAACAATTTAATTTTCGGAGCGTTCTATCCGAACGACGAGTAATTTTAAAGTGCACGCTTGAGCGGCTACATTCCACCAGAGGCATTCCTCTTTTTAGACAAATGCGGTCTGTTACAGGATAGATTGGCAGTTCTGTTAATCTATCACGTCAGACGAAGAACCGCGGAGAGGCGACACCCATACAATCGGGACGTCATGGCACAAGGCGGAGCAGAGCTCCTTCGGTTCAGTAGGGCTGTGTCCGAACGGGACCGAACTGATAGGGTGAAGCAGGAGAACCAGTTTTGGTGGCTTCAATCGGCACTTGATAGTGGGTAGTCGGGTTTTAAGCCTTGGCCGGCTTACATACTTGTTTTATAGTTTTAGGGTTTAGTTTTGTCATGCCCACGGTCATAGGTTCAATCCCTGTATGTGTCATCTGAAGTTTTTTTTTGACGGCTACTGCCTCTTGCAAGGAATTGAAAAATCCTCCAAGAGTAATTCTTGTCATGAAAAGTGTAAGACTTAAAGAAATAAAAAGTGTGTGTTTATATCAACTATCAGATAAAAAATCACCAAGTTACGATCTAATTACTGCTCAGGTTATGAAAGAAACGCCATTGAAAGGTTTCATAAAACTCCAATATATAATAAATGCATGCCTTAAACACCGTTATGTCCCACACCATGCAAAAATTGCTGAAGCAATTGTCATACCAAAGCAAGGTAAACCACCTACAGAAGTGACGTCTTACAGACCAATATCGCTTATACCAATTATGGAAAAAGTTTTTGAAAAACTGCTTCTGAAGAGACTTAGCAAAATCATAGAAGAAAGAAGGTTAATCCCAAACCATCAGTTTGGCTTTAGAAATAAACATTCCACGATAGACCAAGTTCATAAAATATCGGATGTAATAGAAAAGCCATTAGAAGAAAAACAAGTATGTTCAGCTATTTTCTTAGATGTTGCTCAAGCTTTTGACAAGGTTTGGCATGAGGGACTTGAGTACAAACTGCAAAGGGATTTTCCCAGGCAGTACTATGAAATATTAAAATCGTACATCTCAGACCGATTGTTTAGAGTAAGGTACGATCAAGATTACTCGGAACTGAAGAAAATAGAAGCCGGTGTACCACAAGGAAGTGCCCTAGGTCCTGCCATGTATTTACTATACACAAGGGATATTCCAGTTGGTAATCACACCATAATGGCTACTTTTGCAGATGATACCGTAATTTTGGTAACCGACAAATGTGTCTCTAAGGCAGTAGTAAAACTACAAAATGATGTCAACACAGTGAGAGCTTGGACCGAAAAACGGCGTATCAAACTCAATGAAACAAAATCTTCACATATAAACTTTACAAATAGACATAGCCTAATAGCGCTGCAGGAAACTATGTAATCAATAAAAAGGTCGATTGGTAGAAGATCCAAAATAACGTTTAAGGTCCGTTGGGCAAGTACGCATGGCCCCTGTGGTGCCCACGCAAGCTGTTCTGTGAACCTTCTTTAACTTATCAATATTATAGGCTTTGCTAAGAGCAGACCACCACGCAATTGAACCATATGTTAAGATTAGACGTACTACGCTTGTGTACGTCCATAAAATCATCTTCGACTGAAGTCCCCACTTTTTGCCGAAAGTTTTTCTGCAGGCGTAAGGCAACACAGGCTTTCTTAACCCGTACTTCAATATTTATTTTCCAGTTTAATTTAGGGTCGAGTATAACTCCCAAATATTTTATACTTTAAGACAATGATAGGATTTGACCGTTGAGTCGAGGTAGCGTGAAGGGCGGTACTTAAGTTTTGACGGTAAAGAGCAACACTTCAGTTTTACTTTGGTTAACTCACAGAGGTGTACTTTCCTGACACCAATAGCACCAAATCATCCGCTTAGGCTACTGCCCTCACCCCACATCTCTCTAATTTAACGAGAATTGTATCCATGACCAGAAGCCATAGAAGAGGCGAAAGGACACCACCCTGGGTGTTCTCCTACTCACGTGTTTTGTTGCGATTATATCGTCTAGAGTGGCTCGAATCTTCCTACCACTGAGCATGGAAATAATCCATTCTCGAATTAAGTCTTCTACACCGAACTTAACAAGCGATTCTTCTATGGATTCGGTAATGACGTTGTTAAAAGCACCTTCTATGTCTAGGAAGGTGGCAAGAGTAAATTCTTTATAATGGATTGTTTGTTCTACAGTACGCACTACCTCATTGAGGGCAGTCTCCGTAGATTTGCCCTAAAGATAAGCATGCTGAAAGCTTTCGAGAGGTCGTCCAACTAGGATTCTTCTAATATGGTAGGTTTTAAGCACAAAATATATTAAGCTTTTTGGTTTGAAATCCTTCGCGGATTCGTGACCTCGCCTACCCACTTTCGGGATAAAAACTACTTTGACCTGTCTCCACGACATGGGCACATGTTTGAGAAGGAGACATCCTTTGTTCCAGCCATGGAGCTGCCACATCTTGCAACTTTTGAAGCATAACTGGCAGTATGCCATCCATGCGTGGGGATATATATGGAGAAAAAGTATTGATGGCCCACAAAATATTTTCTCTGGTTATAACGGAATTGACTTGCTCCACATAATCTACGTTTAGCTCTGTGGTTTCAAGCGATTCGGGGTTATCACTCTCGCAACCCGGAAAGTGCGTCTTCATCAATAGCTCAAGAGAGGCTGTCCAGGGTCCATCAGGCTTTTTTAGAAATGAAGGATTACAATGTTCCTTCGATAAAACTTTTCTGAGTCTTGCGGAGTCCTTTATGTCTTCGATTGATTGACAGTATTCTCTCCAGTCTTGTCTTTTGGCTGATGACAGGGCTTGCTTGTAAATTTGTAGAGAGTCTTTATACGGTTGGTAAAACTTATGTTTGTGGCAGATATTGAAAATTGTCTTCGTCATTTTCCTAAGACTGGACAGTTCTTCATTCCACCAAGAAGGAAGGGTTTTAGGGCTAAATTTAACTGGGCAAGAGATTCTAAAAGCTTTACTTATAGAAGTTTCAAAGGTTTTCATCGCTTGGCTTTATGCTCATGAGTAGCAACCCAATGCGAACCTTCGGTTGTCTAGGGATGTCCTTAGCTAGGATAAGTTTAAGCTTCAAGCCCTCCCAGTCATTGCTTTAGCAATGCTTTCACTAAGGAAATCCCTAGAAAACCTGTCCGCACACTTAATTACCCTATACCCCTGAGCATCTAGCCAGAGTCAAAACTAGGGTAAGGGCCACCACTGTTTGATATAGTGTATGAAAACACCATCTCACAGAGCTTGCAATCGATAGAGTTCCACACGTTCAGCAGACCTTTGCTGTTTGTGGAAAGTTCATCCACAGCTGCTACGTGGAGGTCATCCCTGACAAACTCACTAAGAGTACTCAGTTGCGCTGCTCCAGAAGATGGTGCTTTTACTGGCTTTGTCCGGTAGTCAAGCTTGCCCTTTTTCTGAGACGTGCAGATCTCTACCTGAGATCTGTTTCGATTAACGGCCTTTTCTCGGCTGGCCAGAAGATTGTTGTATTCATCAACAACCTTCTGGTACTTCATTTTATCTTGGGCGTCCCTCTCATGAATCACTCCGGTCTCATCATTTTTGGCAATCTTGGCAAGAATGTGAGAGGCCGTTTTGAAGCGGTTCCTGAGAAGAGCGCCTTCTGATGTTTTTTTGGTTCCTCGAGTTGCACTGCTACTCGAGGGTTTCGGTTTTGTATACGGTTTAGGAAGTATAGGAGTGCTATAAATAGCACAGCCAATACTTCATGTGGTTTTAAATAAAATTGGGTGGCGCAACCAGATCCTAGTGACTTACAACTCTGTGTGCAAGTATTGTTGTCAGGAATGGAAGGGACCTACAACTTTAGGCCGAATCCAAACGGATAATTTCAGAAAGCACTTTTTCATGACAAGAATTATTCTTGAAGGATTTGTCAATTCCTCGCAAGAGGCAGTACCCGCGAAAATTAATTTTTTTAAATTAAGGTGGCACAGGCAGGGATTGAACCCAAAACCCCTTGCATGAGGCCAAGGGTTCATCCTCCAAGTCGTTCATTTAATAAAAGTTTTTGAATGTTGGCCCCACGAGTAGGTCGGAAAAAAGAAGTCAGCCCTGACAGAGCCGATATACCAGGGTAAGGCAGAAGGTAAGACGGACCCTGCCAAGGCTTCCGAATGAGGTCGTTAGCGACTGGTTTGCCCTCCAGCCTTTCATTCTTCGGCACGGATTATTATGTTAGACGCTCACACCACCACTGAAATTAGGGACCCCGTATCTATGGTCAAATTGCATTGCTAATGCTTGCTATTATTAAGGAGTAGGAAACTTCAGCAATTCAACCTGACCTTAGCTGATCTCCTCATTACCGCCCGGCACACACTGGGAGGGTTTGAAACGAGGCAATTTTTACCAAGTTTTGGTATTTTTTTGTAGGTTTTTATTTTTTGTAAAAAAAATTGTCAATTCAAATGTTGTAATAATTAAACGGAATGTTAAAAACAATATTTTTTAGTATAAAAATTAATTTAAAGCCAATATCTCAAAATTTTAAAAATATATTTGAGCCGAAAATGAATTTGTACCAACTTTTATTAATTTTTCTTCAGAGTTTTATTTTTTATAAGAAAACTGTCAATTAAATTTTTCTCAAAATTTTACTGAATATTGAAAACAATATTTTGTGGAAGATAAAATTAGTTTGAAGCCAATATCTCAAGGTTTTGAAAAGAAATTCGAGTCAAAAATCAATTTTTTACCATTTTTATTTTTTTTTTTAATTTTTTGTAAAAAAAACTGTCAATTCGACTTTTCTCAAAATGTATGCGAATGTTGCAAATAATATTTCTTGTAAGATTTAATTAGCTCGAAGCTAAAATCTCAAACGATTGAAAGATATTTCAGTCAAAAATCAATTTTTAACATTTTTTATATTTTTTTTTAGTTCTTGTAAAAAAAAACTGTCAATTCGATTTTTCTTAAAATTAAAAACTTTATTCATTACTGCCCCAATTATTTGGAGATAAAATCATTTTCTGTTCGAAAAATGTTCGAGGTGATAAATATTTTTGTCAGTTTTTCCAATTTATAAAAAAAATTTATTTATTGGACCATATATTTGATTGGAATCACGTTACAATATAAAATATAAAATTTAATTCAATTTCCTAGCGTTATTTGTTCGTGAGTTATTTAGGTTTAGCCAAAATGTTCAGCTTTTTTTAAATTGCTATGGTAAAAAAACCACCCACGACATTATCTTGAGAGTCCTTTCTTCATCTTTCTGCAGTAATATCTGTATACAAAATTTTATTTAAAGTCGCCATCTCTACTGTTTCTTGAGCTATGGACGACGAAAAAAACGTACGGACATACATACGGGCGGACATCTCTCTAAATATCTTCTAGGGACCTTGAAACATCGAGAAATGTCAAAGTTTTCAACTGGACAAATCGGACAGATTGCAAATATTTTTATTGGAAGTTAACAAATTACATTTAATTAACCAAAAAACTTGAATTGAATTTTGTTTCGAAAATCTTTAGAGCGTCGTTTTTCTAAATTAGTGTCTGAGACATACAATTTTTAGATTTGTTTTGTAGCGCTTCTATACGTTTTACAAAATGTTGAACCCTTATCAGGATATTACTTTAATTTAATGACCGTTTTGATCGTCAAATTCTATTAAGACAGTAAAAAAACCTGTACATTGAAATCTGTTCATTAGTTGTTGAGAAAACTGTAAAACGAACTTGAATCGCCTCAAAACCATTTTTTGGTTCCAAATTTATAGTCCATCGACCCAATGGTTCGTTCTGTAGGTGCCAGGACAGACATACATACGGATGAAATCGGGGGTTCCACATTTTTGGGCTTTTCTAGCATTGAGATAATGTCATTTTTGATTAAAATCTCGAGTTCGTAGTTTTTAACGAATGCAATACTTAGCATATAGTTCATTTAGGTCGCAAGTAAAAATAAGCGTAAATAAGCTAAAACTAACGCATGAGCTGGGATAAAAGGTACATTTTTGACATTGAAGCTTAATTATTTCTCAGTGTCATTAAAAGTACTTCATGCCTTGAGGAACATTTACTTGATATTTTGTTTCACACATAACTGTCATTGATTTTTACACATTATAAAATATAAAGATAATTTTCTGATAATTTAAAAAATAATACCATGATCGAAATTAAAATATCATATTTAAAAGCCGAAATTTGAACAGAAGTAATATTCCAAAAATTTTTAGCAACAAAAAGCTAGTTGAAAATCGAAGGCCTTTTAGTTCTTTGGAATAACTCTAGTGCTTAAATATTTTTCAACTTTAAACCTCCGCCTTCTTCTATCGCCCTTTATAAATTCTATAGAAGATCCTCTCCTCTATTAGAACCACACAGTAGCCCACTTTCAATATAATAAACACATAACTAATATCAAACATCTGCAGAAGCACTCAAAATATCATCAGCTTACAATATCGTAAAGACCAAACCACTCGAGTACATCACTACATAACAAAATCATGCTCCATGTTCCCTTTCCACCTAGTAGCTTTAGACTCCTCTCCACTCCACGCTTTAACTACGTAAATCTTCTCGAAACAACATACCATAAGACAAGAGTCTCCAATAAAAACTAAAACATTACGACCAGAATCAATGTACACCCAGCCTTAAATGCAGTAGAAGAGGACATAATAATTGCTTTTATGGTTTATATACTCCAAATGTTCATTTTCCTTTGGGTCACAACACACCATCAGCATCAGCATCAGCATCAGCATCAGCACAGCTCAGGCAAGGTAAGGAAGAGGTGGTTTAGTCTTTGGTTACAAAATGAAAGTCGCTCCTTCTGGTCACTATACCATGTGTGTGTATGTGTGAATTAAAGAATGTAATGTCCATCCTTCTTCTTGGCCAAAAGCGAAGCCACCGATCACTCTAATTTTCGCATAAAACGAAATTAAAGTAATTTACCAACCTAAGCCGGACTCTTAAATATTGAATGAACCATATGTATATACAAAAAACGTCCAGAAGCCCCAAACCAAAGCCAAACTTAACTAAACTGCCAGAACTCACAACAACTATAGTGATGTAGCAACAAGAAACAAGCAGCTACAGCAGAAGCTGTGCTGGTAGCAACAACTATAAACTATATCCACTATGTATGGTTGCCGCCATCAGATGGCTAGAAGCAGAATGCGAAATTGCTCCTCCCGCGGCTTGATTGTCGACAGGCCGTTGATGAGTTTGCACCGGACTTGTAATCAAATAATATACGTCAATGTTACACTAACTGATAAAGGGGGTTTTGTTTTAAAATTGAAAAATAAAATTAGTAAAAGCCTAGGTTTTTGCTAAGCTCTGATCTTTAAGCAGATAAAGTAGGATGCTTTGACAGCTCGTAGAGAACCAGGGCCTAGGGACCTACAGTTGTTATGCCAAATGCGAAAGGCTAATTTGAGAAAGTACTTTTTATGACAAGAATTACTCTTGGAAGTATTTATCAATTAATATCAGGAGATAGAACCCGTGAAAAACCTTAAGCTGGCACAGGAAGGAATTGAACTCAAGACTTCTTTGATGACAGTCCTACGCACTAACCATCACGTCGCGGGTACTACTGACTTTTTTTAATTTTGGTTGTGCAACAGTCCGTTGATCATTAGGGCCTAGTGACTTACAATTCTCAACCATTCCTGTGTGCGAGTCATGTTGTCAGGGATGGAGGAGACCTACAGTTTTAAGCTGAATCCGAACGGCTAATTTGAGAAAGCAAACATTTGTCAGTTCCTCGCAAGAGGCAGTACCCGTGAAAACGTTTTATTTAGGTGGCACAGGCATGGATTGATCTCAAGAACTCTGGAAGGACAGTCCTGCGCACTAGCCTTCACGTCACGGGTACTACTGAAATCTTACAAGTTACTATAAGCAACTTACCTGCACTTAATATGGTTAGAGAAAAGCTATGGTTTCATTTGTTTTTTAAGATAATCGAAGCCATTAATGACCAATTATCACAGACGGAAATAATTTTGACATTAGAAAAAAAAAAAGTGACCAGGAGGTCCAGAAAGTCAACCTTACATCAAGAAGAATACCATTAGAAATATTATACAGCTAAGCTTCTATGGTTTGCGTTTGAGTATTCTTAATAGGTTTTCTCATACGCTGGAAGAACCCTTGCGTATCTTTTCTGTTCCTGTAGGCTCATTCCTAGAATTAGGAAAACATAATTTTCTCAGCAATCCTAAAAAACTTGAATCTTCTTCTCCCTCAAATTATCGACTGATCACACAAACATCCCTTCTTAAAAAGCCTAGTACCTCAACTGGAGATTGGGTTCCAACCACAGTGGAAAGTTGTTTAGGGCAGCAAACGAGACAGGTGGGGAGAGGAGTTTCCACTAAGGCACCTCCCCTTATCCACACGGCAGCGGAGGAATTCCCATAGGTTGTGCAGTTAGGGTAGCTTTCTGGCCACGTAAAAGGGAAGCACCAACAAGACTCGGATAAGGACGGATTTACTGTTGACAACCAACGCAAACGAATAAAGGACAACGAACTTCGGATATGCACGTGAAATGTTAGGTCCCTTAACCACGTGCCGCCGAAGAATTAGCGGAGGCAAGGGCTAGACCGATATAAAGCAGATATCACCGCCATCCAGGAAATACGATGGGATGGGCCGGGCAAAAAGAGGATGAAAAACTGCGATATTTACTATGGTGACTGCTACCACGGAAACCAACAGTGCTTATTTGGATGCGGCTTCGTCATTGGAGCCAGACTTAGGCAAGAAGTCTTGATCTATAGGTACATCAATGAGCGCCTCATGACCATACGCATTAAGGCTAAATTTGGCAACATAAGCCTGATATGCGCGCACGCCCGCACAGAAGAGAAAAACGACAACACCAAAGATATGTTCTTCGAGCTCTTAGACAAAACGTATGAGCAGTGCCCTAGCTACAATATTAAAATAGTCCTGGGCGATTTTAATGCCAAGCTAGGAAGGAAAGACATCTTTGGTGGAATAATCGTTAAGAACAGCCTGGACGACAACACTTCCTACAGTGGATTCAGGCTCATAGATTTTGCTGCGGGGCGAAACGTCATGGTAGCCAGTACGCGTTTTCCACACCTCAACATCCACAAAAGAACTTGAACTTCTCCAGATCAATCTACCGTCAACCAGATTGACCATATTGCGATCGACGCCAGACACCCTTCCACCATGGATGTCCGAACTTTCCGAGGAGATAACATCGACTCGGACCACTACCTCGTTGTAGCCAAGGTAGCACTTCGGATTTCCAGACCCAAGGCAAAACAGGGAGGTGCTGGTAGAAGGTACAACGTCGAACGGCTACAATCGCAAGAGATTGCCAAATTCTTTTCCGACCGAGTTACAAGTAACCTCTCTCGAAGTTCTCTGCCGCCAACACAATGTATCGAAAAATAGTGGCAACATTGCCAAGATGCAAACAGAGAAGCCGCCTCTGATGTGCTGGGTTTCAAACAGCCACCAACAAGGAACCCCTGGTTTGATGAGGAATGTTGGCAGGCAAATGCAGCCAAACAACAGGCACGCAAAGTGGCGCTGCATAAAAGGACGAGAGCTGCTCATGAGCTCTATGAGCAGAAGAGGCGAGAGGAACGCCAACTTGTCAGAAGGCAAAAGAGAGGGCATGAGAAGCGTGCGGTCGAAGATGTTGAGAGGTATAAAAGCAGGATTGGGGTTCGAAAGTTTTATGAACAGGTGAAACGAAATTCACAGACACATAAACCTAGAACCGAGGGCTGCAAAGACGAAAGTGGAAACATCATAGTGGAACCGCAGTTAATGCTGAGGATATGGAAGGACCACTTCTGCAGACTGTATAACGGCGATGAAGAACTGAATTCCGTTGTCAGGCAGGATGATCCGTTCAATAAAGACGCCGAAGCCAACAATCCCGTCCTCCCGACTTAGACGAAGTAAAGATTGCCATATCTAAGTTGAAGTCTAATAAAGCCGCCAGAGCGGATGGCTTGAATGCCGAGCTTTTTAAAGCAGCTGGATATAAGTTGGTTAGAAGCATGCACCAACTTATCTGTAAGATATGGTCGGAAGAAAGCATGCCCGATGAATGGAACCTCAGTATTGTTTGCCCGATCCTGAAAAAATGGGTCCCTCTAAACTGCACCAACTATTGAGGAATCAGTCTACTTAATCGTCAACCACCTGATAGGTCCTTATCAGTGTGGTTTAAGACCAGGAAAGTCCACAGTTGATCAAATATTCACATTACGGCAGATCCTGGAAAAACCAATTACATCAAATCGACACCCACCATCTTTTCATCGATTTCAAGGCCGCATATGAAAGCATCTACAGGGACGAGCTGTATAGAGCCATGTCTAGTTTTGGCATCCCTGCCAAACTCGTCCGTTTGTGCAGGATAACCATGGAGAATTCACGCTGCTCCATAAAGGTGGGAAACAACTTAACAGAACTTTTCGATGTCAAAAAAGGTTTAACACAAGGTGATACGCTGCCATGTGATTTTTTTTAACATCGTCCTTGAAAGAATAGTGCAGAGCTCAAACGTCAACACTAGGGACACTATCTTTCAAAAGTCTGTCCAATTACTGGCATATGCTGATTACATTGACATAATCGGAAGAACTCAGGATGATGTCAATGGGGCTTTTGTGAGTATTGAGGCAGAGGCGGCAAAAATGGGTTTAACGGTTAATTAGGGCAAAAAAAAGTACATGCTGTCGTCTAGAAAGGACATACAACACCGACGTCTTAGTCAAAACGTCACAATCGACAGACGTAACTTTGAGGTAGTCAAGGACTTCGTCTACCTAGGCTCCGCTGTAGAGCGCATGGAAACCAATGCTCCGGCCCGGAAAGTCTTGGAATCCACACCCACAGGACAGCGCAGTAGAGGAAGACCGCGGATCAGGTGGTGCGCACAAGTGGATTGTGACCTCACCCAACTTGGAGCGCGAAACTGGAGACATCTAGCTAGGGACCAAGCTAGATGGAGAAGTTTGTTGGGTAAGACCCTAGTTCAGCGTAGAGCCATTTTAAGTAAGTAAGTAAGAAGAAGTCAAAAAGTGATTCGTGAACACCTCCAAAGATGAAGAACTTTTTCGACGTGGCATCCGTATTTTGTGGAAATTTGAATAATACATGTGTTAGCACTTTTTTTCAATAAAGGTTCAAAATGGCGAAAGCAAAGTTCTATACACATTGTAGGTAAGTTTGAAAACTAAAAAAGGATTTCTTTACCATCGTTACTCTTATAATCACCAAGCAACCATTCAAGCGAATTCCAAAGAAAAAACACCCTTTACCTTTAAAAAAGACAGATGAAAACACCATCTGAAAAGATGGCCTAAAGCTAGATGTAGTGCAGCCGCTTCTGATGCAACTACCTTATTTTCATAATGCACAACAGATTGAAGATTGATTGAAGGCTATTAAACTTAGTAATTATTTATAAAATGCGAGCTCATTTCGCTGGAAGCCTGGAAGGAGAGACTTATCGTTGGCTTCCATCTTCGCCGGCCGGCCACTTGCGCCGCGTCGAGGCTCCACTATATATACTTGGTCGGTTGTCCGATGTCCGTCCATTCGACTCTATAGGGCTTGTCTTATTTCGAAGCAGCTTCTGTGTTGTGTGCTCCATTTTAATGTCTTGTCGTTCGTTTGTCTCCTCGTCATCATCATCGTCGTCGTCGTAGTCATCGTCCTCAAAAGATGTTCCTCAACAACCTACTCTTGTAGATAGCCACTGTTAGTAAGTGTATACCTGTTGTGGTTGATGTTGTTGTTGTTGTTATTATTATTGTTAGGAGGAAAATGGGTTTTTGGTATAAGGCTGCTGCTGCTGCCTTGGATCCCCGTCTCAGTGGGTAATTATTGTAATTTGTATCTGTAGAACGAAATGAATTAAGGGAATTACATGCAAACATAGAAAGAACGATAAAAAGTTAAAAATAATAATAACAACAACAAAAAAGATAAAAAAATCTTTTATTTTTTTTTGAGTAAAACAAAAAGTACGGATAGAGGTTGAAGTATCCAGAAGATTGTCTGTACTTTGTTTAATTTACTTTTGGAGGTATTCGTATATAAGATCGGTGCTATTTTCTGAATGGAACGGATGCTTAAACCATCAATGGCGGCCGGCAGCAGCGAGCCAGCTACCAGCAGCGATTTGAACTCACAGATTTTTATTTGGTCATTGTCATGGTCAAAAATAATAAACATTTACTTCTTTATTTTTTGAAATGTGTGTTTTTTTTACTTTTTTATGAAAGAAAATAATTGGAGAGTCGATTATCTTTTGGGGGGATTGTGTGTTAAGTGTTTGCTATATACCCGTCATGGAATACAACAACAACAACAACTGGAATTAAGTTCTTTATATTATGGTCAATTTTCGGTTATAAGTATTTACTTGTTCGCATTTATTTTTCTATAAGCATTATGAATGAAATTATGCGTAGAAATTATGAATGATTCGGTATACATCCGGTATTGGTGAAGTTATTTACCTAAGTAACTATCTGGAAGTATTTTTATATGAATTATTAGAACACAACATACATTTACAGAGAATAGAAAAGCTTTATCTTTTTCATACTTTTTCACTCATACATTAAATTAAATTTCAAATAAGTTATTAGTAACTAAGTTAATTTAAACATACCTCAAATATTAAGCTTTGGCCTTGGCGTTAGACCTGATTATTTTTGTAAGCTTACAATAAATTATTTCCTTTCTACTTAAATACTAATAGATAGAGATTTGAAAGCAAAATTGTATAGTCAAAGAAAGAGTACTTTTAATGTACTTTATCTTAACGCCTACGACTCTGGGCCTACAGTTTTAAGCCGAATCAGAACGGCATATTTGAGAATGCACTTTTTATGACAGGAATTATTTTTACAGAATTTGTCAATTCCTCGTAGTATGCAGTCTCCCTGAATAGGCAGGGATTACAAGTGAAGGCGTTTACAAGTGCGATATTTTAAATCTTTTATATAGAGCATCTAAAAGAGTGTTGAAACAACCGTTTAAAATTAATATGAAATACACATGGGCCTTGGGTAAGATAAGATAGGATATAAGACTCTCATGAACTGAAACCTTAATTCTACAAATTCCACTCTACCTAGCAACTAATTAAGGGCAAAAAGCTGAGTATCAGCCAGAATAACAGAGGTTTAAAGACTAATACAAAAAAGTGATACTATCCAGTAAAGTGTGTTGGATGATTTTTTTAAGAAAACATGTTACTTGGAGCAGTGAATAAAAGTTTTACCTTGACGGTCCGTTGGTAATTTCTATAAAGGATGATTTTGTAAAAATATCATATCTGTACATCAGGTGTAATAATTTGAGACGGTATAACTTACTATGGCACAACCGACTTTTAGTTTTTGTCCAGAATAATGAACGGGAACGGTCATTTTTAAAAACTAAAAGCTCTTTTGAACTTGTGCCTTAGATTTTATAAAAAGACAATATCCCCATTCATACTTCGAGGGTTATTAACTTCCCATAGGAAGTTATTGTAATGGGTCCGATTTGCCCAATTGAAAATTTTGACATTTATTGACGTTTCAAGGTCCTTAGAGTCGAAATAAAAGCTTTTAGAAAGACGTCTGTGCGTGCGTGTGTACGTATGTTCGTACGTCCGAAAGTTCGCTACGTTTTTTTCGTCGTCCATAGCTTAAGAACCAGTAGAGATATCGATTTCACATACATTTTGTTATACAGATAATAAAGCAGAAAGATGCAGAAAGGGCTCTCAAGAAAATTGAGTGGGTGGTTTTTTTACCATATCATTTTAATTAATCCTCAATATCTTACGAACCAAAAACGCTAGAGACTTGAATTAAATTTTAAATTCATAAAAACTGAAAAAAACTTTGTCACTTCCAAAATTTTAAGACTAAAATATGATTTCATCTGTAAAACAATTTTGTGCAACGAAGAATAATGTTTTTGACATCTGATAAAATTTTGAGAAAAATCGAATTGACAGTTTTTTTTACAAAAAATTAAAAACCTAAAAAAAATGTATAAAAGTTGGTAAAAATTGATTTTCGACTCAAATATCTTTTAAAAACTTTAAGATATTGGCTTTTATTTACTTTTATCTTTCAAAAAATATTGTTGTCAACATTCAGTAAAATTAAAAACCGTAAAAAAATTAACAAAAGTTGGTAAAAAATGATTTTCGACTCAAATATCTTTTCAAAAATTTGAGATAATAGCTTTTTACTAATTTCACTTATAAAAAATATTGTTTTCAACATTAGGACAAAGTTTGAGAAAAATCGAATTGACAGTTTTTTTTAAATAAAACCTAAACAAAATTAAGAAAACTTGCTAAAAATTTACTTTCGGCTCAAATAGCTTTTCAAAAATTAAAAATATTGGCTTCAAACTTATTTTTTTTTTCCACAAAAAATATTGTTTCGATGTTCAGTAATTTTTATAACGAAATCCAACAGTCCGTTTTTTCATAAAAAATAGTACGCAAATTTGCTAAAAATTGATACGAGTACTTATAGATAAACTTTTAAGCAAGACAAATCGACAGACGGAATGGGAAGTTATTCTTGTGGTCCCAGCCTTTTTTTTGAAGTTGAATTCAATCAGAAGACGTGTAACTTTAACCATGGCGCCATATTCACCGCATTTTAACTTAATTGAAAACGTTTGGACATGGCTTTATTGTACAGTTAAGGACAAAGACAACTTAATCGGAGTTTTCCGCGATCCCTGAGTCCAAAATGCCTGTGATTATTTAAAAAAAAATTAATGTTTCTATTCCAAACCACCTTATAGAGGGTGTATCCCTAAATGGCTAACATAGTCATAGTTTATTTTTTGATCTTGGAGAAGTCCAACGCTCGTTTCCATTTTGCCCTTTATTTTTTTTAAATTTGTAATGGTGAAATACGTTCCTATTCATAGGTATAGTAAACGTTTGTAGGTATAAAACTTCCACCAGTTATAAGAAACGTTCGTCTGCTCGCACGTAATGGCCGTGTTTGAGACAAAAATTGCATCAACTTTACCGAAAACTTAAATAGGAAGGAAAACCGCTTTGAGTGTATTGTATCGACTTACTGATTTCTTTCGACAGACGTACACGTGTCCTCATTGGTCCTGCAGAGGTCTCCTTAAACGCCTTTTTTTGTGTGCGGCCGCATTCTTCTGACCGACGTGATTAAAACAAATCTTTGGATCACAGATCAAAAAGCGGGAGTATAAACTTATTGAACAAAACAAAATAAGTTTACGAGTATAACCCACTGCAATTTAATTTTAAGAAATGTGATTTTAAAAGAACAATCTTTTGTTAAGATAAGACTAAGATATCCACAAACATTGGTTTTCGGGATTCTTTTTTTATTTGTCCAGATATCATTGACTCACTTAGATCTCAAGGGTCTATTGTGATACCACTAATAAGGTTACTCATGGGAGAGTAATAAACTTAAACAAACCATTTTGTAGTTTTAATGAAGTTAAAAAAACATTTTGTGTCAATCGTTGCCAGTTCACTGGTATTATCGAAGAAGGGATTACCGAGAAAGTTATTCTTTATAATGGAGAGTGCTTGACATATACATGGAAGGAGTTGGACTGTTTCCTCTTCCTCCTCGTTCATGAAGCTTCTACATAAGTCATTTGTGTGGACCCCTAGCCTCAGAGCATGTCTTCCAATGAGTCAGTGTCCTGTTATTACTCCAATTGTAGAGCTTATACTTTGTCTGCTCAGGGATATCAAGCCTTTTGACCGTTTTTAAGTCTATGCTTGGCCAAGTTTACTTGGTTGCTAGGCAGGTGGTACTCTGTGTCCATCTAGCATTTGTTGATTCTAGAGCATATTGTTTGAGTAGATATTTTCATGTAGCAAGTGGAGTTCCTATGTTATGTTTTTGTCTAACATTGGGCAGAAGTGTTCCGTTTTTATTTGTTTATAGAAGGCTCCCGGAAATTACGCCAGAATTTTTTTTTGAAAAAACGCCAGAAAATGTTTTCTGCTTCAAATTGGAAAAAGAAGCAGATTTTTACAAAAAAAGAAAAGAGCAAAATATTTTCACTAAATGTAAACTTGCAAAGTGTCTGCTACGATTTCCCGGCAGCATGGACATTTGTAATTTTCGTTTGAATCTGCAACTGCTTGAGCTTGCAACTTGAAGTTGCACTCCGAGTATATTTTCATATGTCTGCACGGCAACAACACAACGTTGCATGTTTTTTTTTCACAACGTCAAGTCTCAATGATGATTTCGCGAAAGCAACTAAACAATAATTCTTCAACATATCATAGAGACAAAGAATGTGTAGTAAAACGGTTTTTTTTATTACAACAATTTATACAAAATACAGTTTTCTTGCGTTTTTTCCTAAACATGAAAAGGAAAAAACTCCAGAAGTTTTATTTCTGGCTTTCTTTCCAAATATTTTTGTTTGCCTTTTTTCATTTCTGTAAATGGAAAAAACGCCTGAAAATTTTTAGGAAAAAATGCCTGAAATTACGAAATTTTGCCAGAAAAATTTGGGATTTTTTCCTAGGAAAAAAAGCCAGAATTTTTTGGCGTTTTATCCAAAAAAAATTCTGGCGTAATTTCTTCTGGCAGTAATTTCCGGGAGCCGTTAGAAGAAGATCAATTGAATTCATAATTTCATAATATTATTTGTTATAAATTAAAATAAAAAAAACTCCATATTATCTCGGTTCAAAATCTTTTGAGTTCTAGGAATTCTAGATCTCTGTTGAATGGCATTAGTTCTAATGTGTTTTTCGCTATTTTTGCTGGCTCTGACTCAAAATTGTGCAAAAAAAAAGTCGCGAACATTACAAACGTTAATATGTATAGAGTCCATCCAATCCTTTGATGTTATAAATATGTAAAGTAAAATAAATCGCACAAAAATTTATATGTAATGGGTTTAAATGCTTATGTTAACTTAACACTTTATTAAACTGTCAGCGTCCACAACATTTTACATTATGCAGCTTCTATTTATGACTTTTGGTAAACCGCCCATGTTTATGTATTATAAAAAAATATTTAATTATTCCCCATAAAATGTCATTGTTTTCTGATTATTTTTTAAAGAAATGAAAACATTGATAAATAGGAGTCTAGGGATTCTAATAAATCGAAGTTCTATCTTAAACTGAAATCTTAATCAGAGTTCTAACGCTTAAGAACTTGATGAAGAAATGAGTTGGAACTTAATCGAGTTCTAATTCATAATAAAACAAGCTTTAGAGACTAGAACTTTGTAAAGAAATGGGCCATAAGTAAAACAATGCTTTGAAACGAAATACGAGGCAGAGTCTTTTTCTTACCTCATGAAATGCCTGAGGAGTTTATTTAACTGAATTACCTGTACGAGTATGTGTTCAGACTCAGAAATACCCGTTTTCAACACTATTTTTATATTTTTTACTTCCCATAGAAGGTTATTGTAATCATTCCGATTTGTCGAATCAAACTTAAATCGAAGATTTTTAGATAGATGTCTGGTATGCGTGTGCACGTACCTTAGTACCTATATCCGTACGTTCTGAATTCAATTTTTCAAGAACCATCAGTTGAGATAAATTTTTATGAAAAAACTGACAATTTTTTTTACTGAATGTAGAAAACAATATTTTCTATAAGGTTGAAATAGTTTGAAACCAATAAATTAATTTTTTAAAAAGATATTTGAGTCGAAAAGTAATTTTTACCAAGTTTAAGCAATAGTTTTGTTTGTGTTTTTAATTTTTGTAAGAAAAACTGCCATTTTGATAGTTCTCAAAATCTTACAAGATGTGAAAAACGTTATTCTTCATTCCATAAAATTATTTTGGAGGTAAAATCATTTTTTTTATTTGTTATTTATAAAAAACGTTACCTAATTGAATTTGTTTTCACAATTATATTGGTTGCAATATGTAATATAAAATTTGGTTCTTGAAATATTTTGTGTTTCGACATTTTTACATTTTTTAAATTGCAATGGTAAAAAAACACCCACTTGACATATGGATGACGAAAAAAGGCTCCCCGGACGTCAAGACGTACGTACGATCGTTCGTTCACACGCACACACAGTCACCTCTCTAAAAATCTTTCATTTAAACTGTAGGAGTTTTGAAACGTCGGGAAATAGTTAAATTTTCAATTCGACAAATCCGACCGATTACAATATAAAATCGGAGTGCGGGGAGTTCATCTAGTTCGAGATGATTCGAATTTTGTTTTCAAAAGCTAAAGTTTTTGGAAAGAATAGAAATATAAAAAGTCTACAAGTATTTATTCAGCAAACCGGAAGCCGATTTTGAAAACTACGAATAATAAATTTCTACAACCTAAAAAATATTTAAAAATCTTTTTGGATGCTGTTAACTACAATTTATCAGATTAAATTTGTTTGATTCAGCAACAGTGTTTGCTAAAGTAAGGGACCTCAGAAATACCCGTTTTCAACATTAAAATCATTTTTTTAATATATTTAAACAAAACTTAAGATTTCGCAATAGGATCCAAAATAACTTTTAAACCGTTCAGCGTGTTTCTGTTAAGATCTATTCTTGCATAAATGCTAATGAGGATTTTTTGAAAAATAATCAATGTACAGTACATTTTTAAACGCAATATCGAAATCTTTCCAAAATGCTGACATGATAGATTGATTTTGAAATCGGATTCGAACTAAAGCCTTAGTAATTTTTAACTTCCCATTGGAAGTTATTGTAATGGGTCCGATTTGTCAAATGTTGACATTTCTCGACGTTTCAAGGTCCCTAGAGTCAAAATAAGAGAATTTTTAGAAAGATCCCTGTGCGTGTCTACGTACGTTCGCAACGTTTTTTCGTCGTTCATAGGTCAAAAACCAGAAGATATATCGAGTTCAAATAAATTTTGTTATACAGATAATAAGACAGAAAGATGCAGAAAGGGCTCTCAAGAAAATTGCGTGGGTGGTTTTTTTACCATAGCAGTTTAAAAAAAAAGTTGAACATTTTGGTTAACCCTAAATATCTTACGAACCAAAAAAATCCATTTAACGGTTTTTTTATAATTCAAAAAAACTGAAAGAAAAATTTTTCACCTCCAAAATTTTACGACTAAAATATGATTTCACCTCCAAAACAATTTTGTGCAATGAAAACTAATTTTTTTGACATCTGATAAAATTTTGAGAAAAATCGAATTGACATTTTTTTGTATAAAAAATAAAAATCTAAAAAAAAAAAGTTGGTAAAAATTGAATATCGATTCAAATATCTTTTCAAAAACTTGAAATTAAGGCTTCAAACTTATTGTATCTTATAAGTAATTTTGTTTTCAACATTCTGTAAAATGTTGAGAAAAATCGAATAGACATTTTTTTTACAAAAAATAAAGACCTTTAATAAAATTAATAAAAGTTGGTAAAAATTGATTTTCGACTAAAATATCTTTTCCAAACTTTGAGATATTGGCTTTAATTTACTTTTATCTTTCAAAAAAATATTGTTGTTAACATTCAGTAAAATTTTGAAAAAATCAAATTGACAGTTTTTGTACAAAAAATTAAAAACCAAAAAAAAAATTAACAAATGTTGTTAAAAAATGATTTTCCACTAAAATATCTTTTCAAAAATTTGAGATAATAGCTTCTAATTAATTTTTGCTTATAAGAAATATTGTTTTCAGCGTTAGGACAAATTGTGAGAAAAATCGAATTCACAGTTTTTTTTACAAAAAAAATTAAAACCTGACAAAAAAAGTATAAAAGTTGGTAAAAATTGATTTTCGACTCAAATATCATTTCAAAAATGAAAAATATTGGCTTCAAACTTATTTTATTTCACAGAAAATATTGTTTTTGATATTCAGTAATTTTTATATAAAAATCCAAAAGTCCGTTTTTTCATAAAAAATAAAATCTACAAAAAATAGTACGCAAATTTGGTAAAAATTGCATATAAAACACTTTTAAGCAAGACAAATCGACAGACGGGATGGGAAGTCATCAGTGTGGGTCGCATCTCAGCCTCTTTTTTTTATTGCCACCTTCTTTACCTTTTTAACAATTCTTCAGGAATATTTAATTTGAAATAATGAAGATGAATTTTGTTGATACATTGAATTTTATCAGTCTCTAGATTATTTGTATATACTCTCTTAGAAAGACTGAATAGATCCAGTTTAAGAACCTCACGATTATTTAAGGTAAGGTCGTTTTCGGAACTGTTAATATTTGTTTAGCAGCTTTTCATGGCTAATACAAAATAATCATCATAGAAGTGAAAGTAGGAGCTCTAATGAATTAGATCTTTTGGTGTTCACTACTCACTCTTTTATGTGTATTTTTATGTATGACTTTCATAGGTCAAAAAAATTTAGAAAATACATATTCTACAACAACTTTGAAAAAAAGTTAGTCTTAGACTTGGCTTCAAGCAATCATATATTAAAGTAAAGCCCATCATGTCTTAAGAAATATTTCCACATTCAAAAAATCTACACCACTCGGGAACTAGAAAAATACCAAATTTTATTTCGGAAAGACCCGTCCGATTAAAATCTAATACAAAACTATCTTTCGTTAAAAGGTCATATGAGTTCTCAGAATTAATTTAAATTGAAAAAACCAAAATAGATACTTGGGTACTTTAAAAAAATATTATAAATACGTTACGTGTTCCTTCATCAAATTTAGATAGTTATACATAATTAAAATTGATAATTCTTGAAAATGTTTTTGATTTCATTGCGATATGGAAAATTTATGAAATTTCCGGTTTTTAAAATTAACTAGTTCTCGAATTGTTCTTTATCTGTATCTTGGAAATTTTACACGTGTGCTTATATTTTACATCAACAAAAATAAATTATAGCAAACAATAACGATCAATATTGCTTAATTTGTTTAATTGTCTTATCAACAAAAGATTTTGGGCTGAGATAAAAAGCTTAACTTTTGAAGTTGGGTTTCTTCTTCTGATAGCTGTTATCTCAATTTGAATAGATATTTTTTTCATTATCCATAGAAAATATAGCTTAAGTCGCATTAATTTCCCAGAAGTTCTATTTCAGTTCCCAAAATTACCTCAAGTGTATGACTGCTTAAGACTGATAAACCAACAACTAAAATATGTATGCTTTTCTGATGCATATCTTTACTGAAAACAGTGGGTTTTCAGCCAAGTTTTAGGTAATCTTAAGTAAAACATAAATCGTTGGATATTCCGCCTTGAAGAGGTCAACTTTTCGACATAATTTTTTAAGGGTCAAGAAGACCTGCTATCTTGATTTTGCATTTATGTTCAGAAATTCGATATATTCGTTATATACTGTGAACAATTTTCTGTTCATATTAGATGCACTTAACTTAAAGCCTCAAAATTGGAACAGAATTGTAACAGCTCGATCATGATTGAACAATTTTATTTCAAAGAAGATCAAAAGCATATATTTTTTTTAAAATGTTCAATAAAATAAAAATATCAAAAATCTTATGTAATAAAATAAACATTCCCACCGATTCGATACAAAAATTCACAAGACTAACAATATGTCTTCAAGTTCAAAATATTTACACCCATTGTGTCCATAATTTTAAGAAAATATTTTCTCTAGTGTCCCAGTAGCCGGCCAAGAAAAAACAACATCTGGAATTCCCACACAGTTGTTATTGGGCGACATAGCATCACATTTGGTGAAGTGTCATTCGAAAACGATTATCATCATCTTTGTGGACCATCTTCAGCTCCATCCAAGAAAACAACATTCCATCAGCACCCAAACCCGTCATAGGCACTTGAGGTTGACTCTTTACCATCTTCCTCTCTCGTCCAGGCTGTCGAACCTTAATCAAGGAAAAAATAAATAATGATAGATGCCACAATAAAAGAAGAATGAGAAACCAATTGGACAATACCTGCTGTTGCATCAATCACAAATAAGAATCTCACGGATCTATAACCAACCACGAGTATAGGTACCTACGAGTATAAGTTGTGTTACAAACAATTTATGCACAACCACTAACAACCAAATGGTTCCTTAATCCTAATTATAATCCCTGTGTTCTCTAACCTCAAGTGGAATTGCACCCTAAACGAAATCGAAGAGCTGAGCTGTTTCGAAAAAAGGAGAAACTATGAAAAAAGGCTAAACAAAACAGGAAGGACTTTTCATTTTTGGCGCTAAATCGTGAATCACCTTCCCTCATATAGACACGCAAGAGGAACAGGAGGCATGAGTGTCCTGGCCGGTTGACTCAATATATGCGCAATCAACCAAATGCTATCCTTTTGTGTATAATAAGGATTTCGAAACAGAGGTTCTTCTCTTCCTTATTGACGTTGTCGTCGTCAGCGTCTTCTTCTTCCAGTGAGTCGTTCCTTTTCTTGGTATGTTGTGTATGTTTTGTTGTTGTTAAGAATTTCGTTTAACGACTTCTTTCCTGCTGACCCTTATCACCCTTGATCAGGTTGAAGAAGAAGAGTGGTTTCACTGCCAGTGCCAGAACAGGTGCCATTACCTGTGCTGTTGTTCTTCTTCTGCTGCTTTATTTCTGTGTATGTGGAGAGGGATTAAGGCACTTCTTCTGCCACCTTATATCAATTTTGTTCCTCCAGAGGATCGCATCGCAATAATGCTGCATGCAATATTCACCTGCTATCAAAAAGGTATATTTTATTGGCCAAGAAAAAGGAAGAATTACGTCTTAGACCGTTCTTATGCAGAGAATGCTCATTTTTTCAGGACTCTACTGTAGATCCTTTGTTCAATTCCGCGCCTTTTTTCCCCTTTTATGATGAGTATAAGAATCATCGCAGGATTGTAACGATTTTTCTTTGTTGTTGTTGAGACAAGTGTAATAGGGTCTTTTCGGGGCTGAAAAATGTTGATAGGGGGAAACATTTCTTAAGCGACGACTGTGTAACAAGTGCGCGCGCAAAATTATTCAAGGGTGACTTCCTACTAGGGTTTGCGCCAAGGAACAACAACAGCTAGGGATGTTTCTAGAAGATGTAACGGTTGGATTTTTTGAATATATTTAGGGTGCGCAGCGACGACAACGGGAAATAATTTGCATATTAGGGAATCTTCCCATAGAACGAAAGGGTTTCGGAAGTTATGTGATAATTAAATGTGTGACCATGTAAATCACTCTGATTTAATTTCATGCTCAATATGCCATGAAGGTGGACGGTTACTTTTAACTGTCAGTAGTTTTAATTAATTTTAGTCACAATTTATAACATTGAATAAAGTTTCTGTTATGAAGTGTAACGTTTTCAAAAAATTGATTTTCTTAGATAAAAATTGAACAATGGCCCGGATTTGAAGTTTGACGACATTTTAAGAAGTTGGATACGGCGGCAGCGCTTTCAAGACTAACATTTTGTTTATAGCTAAAAAGATGGAACCAATTGAGCAATGCCAATACCAACCCAGTTCTTAAACGTTTTAAAAATAACTATTGTAAAAGCCTTAAAGATGTTTGTAGTTACGATTTAAAATCTTCTTTTATTTAAGGAATTAGATAACCGTGTCGTGATGATAAGTGTTCTCGTTGAAATAGAGTTCTCGGAGTAAATCGTTTTCAATGTTCAGAAGAGAAAGTTTCGATAGACGGTTTTGTCTCATCCTGTTTCGAAGCCTATATTTATGGTTTTCATTTTTGAAAATGAGCGTTCTCCAGTACTTTTGTTACCATCAAAACCAAATACATTCTCAATGCAATTTTGAGGTTTGGGAATGTAGCTCTGAAATTTTGATTTGCGAGAATTTTGTAGAAAAATAGTTCCGGCGATTGATTTGTTCCATAGTCTTGTTCCGTTTTGCATGAGTCAATAAAAGAAACAAATCGAACCAACTCATTACTTAGACTAGGCTCTAAATCATCCGGATACACTTTCCCCAATTCCTTTGTTGCAGCGTGTGCAAATCTAGAACGTACAGCTACATAGGCATGCAATCTTTCAGCAAAAGAAACGGATAACTGGTCAATCACTGGGATGAAGGCGGATACTTTGTATTTTTCCTTGACTTACAGATTTGCGTCTTCTGCTTTCCCGTAATCGAGCGGATTCAGCCTCACATTTCTATTTCGGGTGTAAGTGCGTACATATTCATCAGTATGGGATATTTTTTTGGCTGCTTCCTCGTATTTATCAAAATCATTTTGTTTGGATTCCACCATTGATTTCAATGATTCTAGTGCAGTCATTGCCAATTCAAGAATCATTTTCGGGTCTTGCAACATCTTGTTTGTAGCATTGAATCCCTCCAAGATATCGTTCCAAAATTTTACAAACAAAGCGGTTTCTTCACGATATCTTTTTGCTCGTTATTGGAAGATATGCTGGTTAGAGCTTCTTCAACTTCCGAATAGCCGTTGACTAAGGCTTTCGTAGTTTCAGCTCGACAAGACCAACGAGTGTCGCTGAGCTTTTTCAAGAATAAAAACTGGCTGCTTTTCATTTTTCCAAGCCTCTATTGCGGGGGTCCCCCGTTTGTGGAGGCCCCCGTTTGTGGACGCCCCGGGGCTTTTGGAACTTAAGATGAACTTTCACATTTGGACAAATTTTAAATTTATTTAATTTAATTTTTTCCAATCAGCTAACGCATCAACTTTTGTGTATTATTTTTTTTATTATGCATTTTATCTATTTCTTGTTGGTCCTACAAAATTTTGCAAATCCGTATTAATTATCAAAACACTACCAATCAGAATAAAACCTAAAAGTTTCTTATTAAGTCATCCGAAAAAGATATTTTTTTTTTGACAGGAGGAAATCTTCAAAAGACACTTGGCAGGCACCAAGTAGTGTGGGATTTTTAACCACTAAAACCACCTCTTCATCAGGACCAATCTTGAAGGATCGACTTCCGATTTTTCTTTCTTAACTTTGTACAATCACTTTGGGGGAAGTTTAAACTTTTAATACTTTCCCATGTTTTTTTTAGACCATAAGCTCATGAAGCTTGGTTCTTCTTAATCTCCGAACATGGTTTCTTATATTCAAGACGGACTCCATTTCAGAATTAGTATGACGTTGCAGTCTCTGGTTGTGCGATACAGCGTATTTTTTAACAACTTCTGTAACCATTTCTATTTGTAAGTCACGATGTAGATCGGTATTTCTTATGTACCAAGGTACATTAACTATTCCACGAAGGACTTTTTTTTGGAATTTTTGGATGATTTCGGTATTTGTTTTCTTTGTACAGCCCCATAATTGGATTCCATAGGTCCAAACAGGCTTTATAGTACTTGATTATACATAATTATTTTGTTTTGGATTGATAAATCAGAGTTGTTACCAAGTAACCAATACATTTCTCTAAATTTCAAGTTTAGTTCTTCTCTTTTCTTTTTGATGTGCTCTTTACATTTTAGCCTTGCATCCAAAGTCATTTCAAGGTATTTGGCCGTATTGGCGTAAGGTACAGCTTGATTATTAATGATTATTGGAATATTGTTTATCTTTTTATTCGTAAAGTTTATATGTGAAGATTTTGTTTTATTGAGTTTGATACGCCATTATTCGGTCCAAGCTCTCACTGTGTCGACGGCATTGCCTTAGAGACACATTTGTCGGGTACCAAAATTGCGGTATCATCTGCAAAAGGAGCCATTATGGTGTGATTACCAACTGGAATATCCCTTGTGTATAGTAAATACAGGGTAGGACCTAGGACACTTCCTTGTGGTACACCGGCTTGTAATTTCTTCAATTCCGAGTTTTCTTGATCGTACCTTATTCTAAACAATCGGTCTGAGATGTACGATTTTAATATTTCAAAGTATTGCCTGGGAATATCCCTTTGCAGTTTGTACTCAAGTTCCTCATGCCAAACCTTGTCAAAAGCTTGATCAACACCCAAGAAAATAGATGAGCACACTTGTTTTTCTTCTAATGGCTTTTCTATTACATCCGATATTTTATGAACTTGGTCTATCGTGGAATGTTTATTTCTAAAGCCAAACTGATGGTTTGGGATTAACCTTCTTTCTTCTATGATTTTGCTAAGTCTCTTCAGAAGCAGTTTTTCAAAAAAATTTGCCATAATTGGTATAAGCGATATTGGTCTGTAAGCTGTCACTTCTGTAGGTGGTTTACCTTGCTTTGGTATGACAATTACTTCAACGGGACATACCATGCATGCTTAAGGTATGCATTTATTATATATTGGAGTTTTATGGAGGCTTTCAATGGCATTTCTTTCATAACCTGAGCAGTAATTAGATCGTAACCTGGTCATTTTTTATTTGGGAGTTGATGTAAACACATACTTTTTATTTCTTTAAGTCTTAGGTACAATTGGTATTTCACTTTCATCTATCTTATCAACAAACTGTTAGTTATTTTCAGCGGCGTTTAATGAGTATGGCTTAAAAACATTCGCAAGATTGTCAGCGAAAAGTTTAGCTTTTTCTTTCGGGTTACCGATCCATTTCCTATCTTGAGATTCCAAGGGCGAGTTTTGTAACTGTGGTCTTTTCAGGCGCTTGGATGCTTTCCATAGCGAAAAATCGGTTGAAGCATCAGTCGTTAAATTATTTAGGAATGTACTAAGTGAACCATTTTTGAATTTGTAAATTTGTTTTTTAAGATTGTTGCTTATACGGTTAAACGTTGTTTTATCATCCGGAAATCTACTATTTTGAAAAAGATAATGATACAAAAATTAAATCATTTTTCTAAAATTATTCAAAAAATAGTTAAAAATTCAAACGATTTGTTTTTTTCAAAAACTAATATCGTTGCTCAACAATTAAAACGATCTTTGAGTTTCCAAAGCTTTCTGTGTTATTAACTTCCGTCGAACGACTTTTAATACAAAAATGTAAACAGATAATAATTTAGAAAGGAATCTCAAAACTTGAGTCGCTGGTTTTTGGTCAATAGCGCCTTGAATTTATAATAAATTTTGGAATACCAAACTAATATAATTTAAAAAAAAATAATTTCAGTTTTTTTATAAATCAAAGAACTGATACAAAAATAATTGCCACCTCGAATATTTTACGAACCAAAAATGTGTTGGACATCTGCTGAGAAAAACCGAATTGTCAGTTTTTCTTATAAAAAATAAAAACCTGAAAAAACATTATTAGAAGTTAGAAAAAATTGATTTTCGACCATTTATATACCATTTTAAAAATTAAAAAAATATGTATCAAACTAATTTCATCTTATATTATTGTTTTCAACATTTAGCCAATTTTTTATAAAAATCCAAGAGCCAGTTTTTTCACAAAAATTAAAATCTACTAAAAATAGTATGCAGAATTGGTAAAAATTGATATTTTGCTCTCGATATTTCTTGAATGAATAAAGATACTTGAAAATGATTTCATTTTGCTAGAAAAGTCTAATCTGTATTTGTTTATAAAAAACATAGAAACTTTCAAGAAAAGCTTCTAAAACTGGTAAAAATTGATTTCGACTAAAAATCTGGTTAAAAAACTAGATTTTGAAATCAAAGTTTTCATCAGATTGTTGGGAATTTTTAGTTATTTTTAATGGAATACTTCAACTGACAAAACAGGAAAACTTATAAACCTTTTAAGCAAAACAAATCAACAGATGGGATGGGAAATTATCAGTGTGGGTTGCGTCCCACCATCTAACATTTTTCCTTCAGTTTTTATTTAAATCAGATCAATTCACGAAATGGATAAAAAATGAATTAATATACTCAAAATTATTCCCGGTTTTTTTTTAAACATATAATTTTAAAAATTTTCCATTTTATTAAGTTGAAAATAGTTCTATTCTGAATTTTGCTAAATTTTGTTTTAAATTTTTCTGTCATATTTTTAATTTTATCAATTTTCAAATATAAAAGCCGGACTACTGCAGATCGATTTTTTTTCTCTCACAGTACTTTAAAATGATTTTTAGGTAATATCTAACCATTTTTCCGCACTTTTTGAGACACCTCGGCCAAAACATGAGTCGAGTTGATTAAGTATGCATTAGTCTTCAGAGACTATTCCCGTAAACACGATCTTTTGCACTGTCAAATGGCATGATCTTCGTGGCTAATTGACGCGAATTGGAAAATTCTTAAGCAATTAAGGCATAATTGGTTGTGTAAAGGGTGGTGCCCCGTCTTACAGCAACCGCAAAATTCTCCGAATCGATTTTATGACCTGTCATTTGCATATTAGAAGAAATGACACCTTTTGCGCAAACGAAGCAGTCACTTTGTCTGGACCCAACGAAACCGAAAGGCGTATTCAGACTTTTAATTATCAGTGTTACAAACTTAATATAAAGACCAGGTTTTGAAAACCGGCTAAAAATGTTCTTTAATGTTCTGTTAAGAAGGCTGACAAAATTTATATTTACATATTTTATGAAAGCATTTACTTATGAAAGCATTTCTAGATCCCAACAGTTTTCTAAATACGCTATGTTTAAGAGCTAAATCACAATAGTTAAGAGGGTTCTTGGTGCATATCACACAGAAATCTTAGAAATTGTGTTGAAACGTAGTTTTTTCCAAAAATAAAACGTTTTGCTCTTGTTGGAATTTCTATAAAAAAGCGCTACAAAAATGTAGTTGCAAAAATACAGAAAATATGAACGTTTGCCAGAAAATGTGATCTGTTTCAAACCAAACCTGATATGAAGAATTTCATCGCTTTTTTACGTATTTTTTTCATCGTCAATTTTTGTTAGTCTGTTATTACTAACGTTATCAATTTGCTTACTCGATGATTGGAGCTGATGCTAGAAGACGAATTCTGATATAAAAGTTTAGAGTGATTCTTTTAAAATTATTTTAATGTCAAAGGTCAACAAAACTTAAAAGTTGTGAGAGAAAAATGTTTGGTTCTTGAAGTAAAAGAAATAGGTGAATTTAAGTACATAATTTTTCTAAACAAAAAACAAAGTTAAATAAACAAATAAATTGGGAAGAAACTTTAGTGTGGCACTCACAAATTACACTTTGCAGAATCTCTTTTCACTTCAGCTGCAATTAGATGAAAAACTTGTAAATTCAATTTAAAGATATGAATCATTTATCATGTTTTTAAATTAGTGTGACTTTGTCTGTTTTTGGGACAATTATATTCTTTAAATACTTGTTTAAATCTCAGTTCTAAATCATACAAAGCAAATTCACTTCAAAAAGTAGATTTCCTTAATTTTTTTGTGGTCTTAAAATCTTTTGTATTTGATAGAAAATTATTTTTTTAAGAAAAAAAAAACATTTCAAGAAAAGGTTCTTCTTAAGAGCCTGAGTAATTGCTCTTTCTCTCAGAAAGGATCTTATGAAAATAATTGAAAGCATTTCTAAGGTTTTACAAATTCTATGTTTTGTAAAAAAAAGTGTTTTGCTTTTGAATGGATATCGTTAAACTACTAACAAATCTTTAGATGAAATATTTACTTATACAACTTAAATGTCTAAGCTTTACGACCTCGATCTTCCAAGTGTCAAAAGTTGCTGAATTTGCATTTCGTGATCGGAAAAGGTTCGAATTTCGATTCATATTACGTTCTTGGCCATCAACACTTACCATGCAACAGCAATATTTTTGACTGAACAGTTAGTGTGGATAGTGGTGACGCAATGCACAGGCTGCATTAGTATAGCACTTTCACTCTTAAAATTTGTTCACAAATTTTTCGATTGCTTGCGTAGTCAGTCGATTATGATGGCCATAGTAATCGTAAGGTAGGTAAGTTCAGGCACTTCATTTGAAGGCAACTGCATTCTTTGAACGCAAAATAATGCTGAGGCAGCTAGTTAACTCCCGATAGGAAGTTATTGTAATGGTTCCGATTTGTCGAATTGAAAATTTTGACATTTCTCGACGTTTCAAGGTCCCTAGAGTCGAAATAAAAGATTTATAGAAAGATGCCTGTGCGTGCGTGACGTTCATAGCTCAAGAGCCAGTAGAGATATCGGCTTTAAATAAATTTTGTTATATAGATAATAATGCAGAAAGATGTAGAAAGGGCTCTCAAAAAAACTGCTTAAGTTTACCATAGCAGTTAACAAAAAAAATTAGTTAACCCTAAATATCTCACGAACCAATAACGCTAGCGACTTGAATTAAATTGTATTTTATATATTGCAGCGTGATACCAAATCAGTACATTTTTGAAAAAAATACAATCAACAGTTTTTGTATGAATCAAAAAAACTGAAAAAAAATTGTCACCTAGTAAATTCAACGAATACAAAATAATTTTACTCAAAACCAACAAAAAATAATGTTTTTAACATCTGGTAAAATTTTGGGAAAATTACTTTTTCTCGGTGTTTTTATTTTATAAAAAATAAAACCCTAAACAAAAACATTACTCAAAGTTGGTATCAATTGAATTTCAACTCAAATATCTTTTGAAAACTTAAGTTTATGGCTTCCAATTTTATATTATAAGAAATATTTTTTTCAACAATATTCAGAAAAATTGTGAGAAAAATCGAATTGACAGTAAAAGTTGAATTTTGACTCAAAACCTTTTCAAAACTTTGAGATATTGGCCTTATACTACTTTTATCTTTTATAAAATATTGTTGTCAGCATTCAGTATAATTTTGAGAAAATAGAAATTGACACATTTTTACAAAAAATAAAAACCTAAAAAAAGACTATTAGAACTTGGTAAAAAACTACTTTCGACTCAAATAGCTTTTCAAAAATAAAAAATATTGTCTACAAACTTTTTTTCCCAGAATTTGATTTCACAGAAAATATTGTTTTCGATATTCAGTAGTTATTTGTATAAAAATCCATCAGTCCGTTTTTTTCCTAAGAAAATAAAATCTACAAAAAATAGTACCCAAATTTTGTAAGACTTGATGTTCGGTTCTTGAAATCTTCTAAATTAATTTCATTCATCCAATATATAAAAACTTAAGAAATGCTACTAAAATTGGTTAAAATTTGTTTTCGACTAAAAATCTATTTAACAAAACAATATTTTCAAACTAAACTATTTACTTATATCAATAATATTGTTGGTAACTTAAAAATGTTTAAGAATAACTCAACCGAAACCTACGAACTTTTAAGCAAGACAAATCGAAAGACGGGATGGGAAGTTATCAGTGTGGGTCGCATCCCATCCTCTTTTCTTTTTTTTGGAAAACAATTATTTCAAAGTTTGAACTTTACTTTACTATAGTTTTATTGTAGTTTGTACCGACAACATTATTATTTAAAGTCTATGATGAGTTAGTTGTGTTTTATTATGTAAAGAAAAATTAATTATTCCATATCCAATCTATAAGTACAGAGTTTTAAAGCCCTGCTTTCAGTTAAACGAAAAAAAAAATTAAACATGCTGTAAGTTGCATAATAACTTCAAATGTCCATAAAACGGCGTTACTAAGGTATTAAGTATAAAACAAGTCCCGAAAGCGTTGAACTCATAAAAGTAAATACCAAAAACATTTATAACTTAAGTTTTATTTGAGTTAAATGACTTGAAAGTGACTCAACTTAAGTCAAATTTGATAACTATTGGATCGATTCCGAAGAAAAACCTTGGCCACAGAAACATTTTTGTTAATAACAAGAACAACTATAAAATTATAAGAGACCAATGTAACTTAAACTCATAAACCATGTCGAAAACAGATACTTCTCATATAATCCATAAAGCTGCAAATTTAACTGAAGTTAACAAACCTTATTAAGATAAATCTGCTGAGAACTAAATCTCCCACACATTTCTTGAACAAAAGAATCTTTTCATATCATAACTGTTGTTTACGATATTATCCAACCAAACTGTCAGCTTCCATCTAAACAGCAACAACAAAGCCGTATTATATCTTCTTTCTTTTCCGGAAACCATAAGAGATTATTATACTCCACATATTCTATCTAACTTCAGAATCTTGTACCTCAGAGTCATTAAAAAAGCAATACCAGTGCACCAAGAACACCATCAGCCATCAAAAGCCAGAACCGAACCAACCAAACAAGCATTAAATGCCAAAACAAGCATTGAGCAGACGTAATGATGAACTTGAATTAAGTATCATTGACCGACCGCACGAAATGTCAAACAGTTGGTATCTTATTTCCCAGCCATACGAAGCGACGGACTACGACGACGACAACGACGGACGGCCCCAACGACTTGTTCTAGTAGGTCTAGGTACTCAGTCAGATGGTTCTTCATGGAGTTCCTCTCACTTTGTCGTCTGTCCACCAACGCATGGTTACTCCAAGAATAATCATCTGACGTCTATGAGAGAAAATACTCACTCAGCACCTTGTCCCGTGATTTTCATTCAGATTGTTCAATCTTCGGAGCCGCACATCACATAACATCAGATGCGGTGATGCACAGCGCAAAGACCTCTCTAGCTGTAGCTCTAGCTCTGGTTCTGGTTGGCTTAGACGAACTTGAAAACAGGTAAATCTATTTCCTATTCTATCTTCTCAACACACACACACCCAATAGAGCACAAATATGGACGACTGGTAGAAACTCACACACTTATCCAAATCAAAGTACAAAATCACGGCCAACCAATCATGGTCGCGGGATTGAGGTCTTCAAATCTGGTTCGGTCGCCAATGAGGGTCTTTATTGTGTGGCTTTGTTTAGACTTTTAGAGTGAGCTCAAGCAGGTAAGGTAAGTCAGCCGTCTTTATCCAAGCCCAGACTTTAAGAAGGTAAACCCGCAAAAGATTCATGTTTTTTTTTTGCTTTGCTCTTTCTTGGAAGCAAAATGGTAAAACACGACTTCATAAATGGATGGGGGCGTAGCTTATCGGAAGTCTCGTGTGGGAACAATCTTTTTGTGGACTATGGAGTTTCTGAAGCGTAAAATTGTTGGTATTGTTGTTTACTTGTTGTTGTTTTTTGTTTGTTGGTTGATGACCGGCCAATGGAGTCTTAATTGGTTGGGAAAGGTATACGAGTATAATGTGAGCAGCGATTGTTGGTTTTGATTTTGTTCGGCTCGTCGCGGCTTGACGATTAAAATGAAAGTCATGCTCTGTTGTTAGTTTGGTGTTAAAGAGGTAATTTTTGAATTTTAAAATTTTTAGCTAACGTGATTATATAAAGCTGGGAAAAAGTGTTACAAATAAAGCTGCTTCTAATTATACGCACGTGTAGGTAGATATACCTTTCGACTTAAGTCTCATTTGCTTTCCGGAAATATAGCTTTAGGAATATATATTTTTGGTAGTTTTGTATTACAAAACCACTCTTAATTTGGATTAAGGTTCAAAGCTCCCAATTTTGTAGGAATAATTGTGAAAATATCCAAATTTGACTTTTTTCTTGTATAAGCTGAATTAAATGTTTTCACACGGATACTTTTGAAATTTAAAAGAACTTTCTTACTTTGATGACAGTTTTTAAGAGATCGTGAAAATATGTTTTTAATCGTTTCTACGAGTAATAGAAAAATAAGCGGATTTGAGTATTCGGAATCCGATAAGGGTACAGAGAAAATATCCAACTTTATTTTGCAAAAAAACAAAAACATTAGCGTCCAAAATTTTGAGAACCATGTCAAAAAACTATGCAATCAAATAAAATAAGAGGGTTTTCTTTTGCAAATATGATACAAATGAAATGAATTTTTAGTTGAACTTCAAAAACTATGTGAGTTGAACTAGTTGAACTTGAGAAAATATGCGTACCATTTTTGTGGTTATATTTTATAGGACAACATTTATCAAGATCTTACGTTGAAAAATGCATTTGCAAAAGTTAAAAATGCTTCTATCAAAAAGAAGGCTAAAAGTAAGACGTCTTGGACACACTTTTTGGTCATCAGGAATTTGTTTTTGATTTTTGATGCATCACTCATATGATTCTCATTTTGACATCAAAATCATTCACTATCATTTTCGATCGCTCAGCCCTGACCAACATCTTAAAGAAAGCACTTGTTAATGAATTTTAGTTATCCACTCTCAAAATCTGCTGCCGGCTCTTAGACTAAAATTTGTTCACAATTTCACATTTCAAGGGTAATTAAAAAAAAGAGGATTCAAATCCAGTCTGTCGAATTGTCTTGCTTAAAAGTTTTTCAGGTTTTCGTGTTTTGTTAAGAAAGTTATCAATTAAATTATTTTTTTAAATTTTGAAATCACCAATAATATTTTGCATGTGATGATAGTTTGATTTCAAAATCGAGATTTTTATTTAAAAACCAATTTTTACCAATTTAAGTAGCATTTATTAAAAGTTTTCGTTTCTTAAATAAACAAATACAAATTGGATGAATTAAATGAATTTAAAGTCAATACCTTCTATTTTTCAGCAGAATCGAGAACCGAACATCAATTTTTAATAAATTTCCGTACTATTTTTTGTACATTTATTTTTGTACGAAAAAACTGACAGTTTGATTTTAATAACAAATTTACGGAATGTTCACAACAATAATTCTTCTAAAATAAAATTAGTTCAAGGCCAATGTTTCAAATTTTTGAAAAGTAATTTGAATCGAAATTCAATTTTTTCTAATTTTTTGTTTTAGGCTTTTATTTTTTGTAAGCTGTTAATTCGATTTTTCTCAAAATTTGACCGAATGTTAGAAACAATACTTCTTATGAGATAAAATAAATTTGAATTAATTGTCAAAAAGATATTTTTGGCGAAATTCAATTTTTACCAACTTTGAGTTATTTCTTTTTAGGATTTTATTTTTTACAAGAAAAACTGTGGATTCGTTTTTTCTTAAAATTATGCCATATGTCAAAAACGTTATTCTTAGTTGCACAAAATTATTTTGTAGATCAAGTCTTTTTTTGGTCGTAAAATTTTTAAGGTGACAAATATTTGTTTTCAGTTTTTTATTTATAAAAAAAAACAGTAATTGGATTTTTTGTTTTAATATATATATGTTTGGTACCACGTTACAATATGAAATTTAATTCAAGTCGTATTATTTCGTGAGATATTTAGGGTCAACCAAAAGTTGCACCTTTTTTTAAATTGCTAAATGAAAAAAAAACAACCGACGGAATTTTCTTGAGAGCCCATTCTGCATCTTTCTGCAAGTTTTTAAAAACGTACAAGAAAAATGTATATTACTTGTTTTTTATTCAAGAAAACATTTAAGTTTAGAAAATTAAAACATCGATTAACTTTATACATGATAGAAGCTAGTAGAATATGATAACAGGGTCTGAAAGTGGATTCAATACAGTAAATTGAATTCAATTAAGGACTTATACAAATTCTTTTACAACCTTTCCACACAGACAACCAGCATCAACCCTCACTTCATGTTTCTGTCTTAAAAGAAAGTGATGGCTGCGATTTATCGGATTTGTTGAATTTTGAAATTGTTGGCTTTCATTTCGTCAGGTTTGTGATTATTTTATTTATGGTCAATTTTGCTGCCCTGGAAGATTGCCAACACCAATATTTTTTCAATGAAAAACAATTTAATCTTTAAAAATCTTTTTAAAACGGAATCTTTTCAAATTCTAGAGAAATAAAGAAGCTGCTTCTGGAACAGAGAAGAGCTTGAAGGAAATGGCAAGCTGCTGAAAACCTTTTAAAAAATCAATGAGTTCAAAACTGATTTACTTAGTGGATTTCTGAAAAATCCGGCGAAAAAGGCTTCTATAAAAAATTTTAATTGAAAACAGCAAATTGTCTTAAATACTCCAGACACAAAAACCCACACATTCTATATCTTCAATATTACAGTAATAATAATTTTTAATATTTTGGAATTTTATGTAATGATGAAAAATAATAATTTAAGTTGGCAATGGCGTTGCCGTCTGCCTGATTGACGTGATCAAATATTTTTTTTTAAATATACAAATATATAATAAATTAAATTACGTTATAATTTAATTTCAAACATCTTGACTTGATAATAATAACATTTTTCACTTAAAAAAAAGAAAAGAAAATAGAGTAAAATAAATACGATATTATAAAAAAAATTAAATATTACAAAAACATGACATTAGTTTTTTTTTTTACTATACAAATTCAGTTAAAATGTTATGTCTATAGGTGTATGTATTCTCAATGAATTTGAATAGAGAGAATGAATAGAGTAAACCAGTTCTCACCATTTAGGATGTTCTTCATTTGTTCCATAGTCAATGATAACTTTCCGAAGTGAGATAGTCTCAGATCCTTGTAGATAGGACATATTGCCAGGAAATGGAATGTGTCTTCTTTGATTCGAAGATTGCATATAGTGCAGAGATTTGTCGATGATTTTTTGAACGGTGCGCCATTCAAATTTAACATCTCACATCTCGCTCTGCAAATCAGAGATACCGCTTTTATGCTATATCGATCATTAAAATAGTTTTTATGCATAAGGTCATAGTTTAACTCAGGGTATATCAGCCTGTTATTTGAAGATATGGCTTTTTCTCTGCTTTCATTTCTGTGACTAATATCAGATAATTCCAACACTTTATAAAGTTGTTGTTTCAACATTCCAGGATGACCATAATTGTATATTAAGACTTAAATCATGTTTCGCTTAAAATTCCCAGATATTTATAGTGTGTTACTATTTCAATCTCACTACCATCAAAGAACCATTTTTCCGTTGATAATACATAGTTTTATTTCTCAGTTTCGAACAATCATTATTTTTGACTTATCTAGGTTTACTTTCAAGTTCCAGGTTTTGCAAAAACTGTTCATTTTATTTATCATTAGCTGTAGACTATGTGGGGTTTCCGCTAATAGTAAAATATCATCTGCGTATAATAATGCCTTTATGACTTGTCCTGCTATTCTTATGCCTACAGGAAGATGTGCACTTATATCGTTTATAAATAACGCGAAAAGTGTGGCACTCAGAAGACATCCTTGTTTCACTCCAGACTTGGTTTCAAACCAGTTGGATACATTTTTGCCGTCCCACACTTTTTGACGTGTATTTGTATATAAACTTTTAAGAACTTTAAGCATTTTGTTGACATTCCTAGCTGTGACAATTTATAGAAAAGCGCATTTCGGTCTATACAATCAAAAGCAGCTCTAAAATCTACAAAGAATATGTAAAGTTTCCTATTTTGCCTTAGGAAGAACTGAGCTATGGTTGTTAATGTAAAAATGTTATCTACTGTAGAATAGCCTTTGGGAAAGCCCCTGGTATTCACTAGTATTTTGTTGTTTTCTACCCAAGTGTTGATTCTATTCAAAAGAATAGAGCAGAATAGTTTTGCGGTCGAGTTCATGAAAGAGATACCTCGATAGTTGCTCGGTGCATTGACATCACTTTTTTTGTATATTGGATATACAATGGCATCTCTGAAATCTTGAGGTATATATCTCCCAGTCTAAAAATGGAATTAAATGTAGCTAGCATTTTATTTGAGAAGACCGGTGGAGTATTTTTGTAAAATTCATTTCCAATGCGGTCTGGGCCTGGTGCTTTATTGTTTTTTGAATTAAGAAGTGACAGTTTGAGTTCACTCATAACTATTTCGGCGTCAAGAAGATTATTTGTTATATATGGTTCAGCAAATTGAATGCTTTTTCTTATGTCATTGGGATTAAGTAATAATTTGAAATACTCGGCTAGTTTTGATGCGGATACATGGATACCACAGACAAAGTCGGTACCCTTAAATATCTTTATTTTTTCCCAAAAACTTTTACTGTTGGTTGCGGTTGATAGTTCTGCTTCTAGGGACCTGAAATAATTTTCGCGTTTGTTTATACATAGAAGTTTATAGTTTCGATTGGTATCTATATATTGTTTGTTTACATTTTTATTTGGGCTTGTGGAATCTCGAATTCTTCTAAGAAGGGTAAATGAAAGTTTTCTTGCTTCAAAACATTCTTGGTCAAACCATTTTTGTCGAAATTTTTGATTATTTGATCGCGTTTGAAGTGGAGAAACTTTTTTGATGCAGTTATTTAGTAATCTTATCTCTTCTGTGGAATTGAGTTGTGTTGTAGTGGAATTATATGTGGACTCTATCTCATTTGTTAGTTTTTTACATATGCATTTCTTTGTGTTTCTTTCCAAACAAATTTTGGTGGCAAGGTTAAAGTGCAGTATTGTGATTTAAAATCCAAATCTGCATCTACTTCAAGAGGCATGTGGTGTGAAAAGATTTGGGTTCCTACTTTAAAAGAAGAAATTATTGCGTTCCATTCTCCTGATATTGCACAAATGTCTATAACAGATTTCGTGAGTAGTTCAATTAAAATTTTTTGATAGGAACGAGGAATGTCAAATTCCTCTCAAAATGCCCAGCAATAAGATAGAGGAAAGAAGACTTATCTCGAACAATCAGTTTTGTTTTAGGAATAAACGTTTCACTATAGTTTGAGTACATCGAATTAAGGATGTGTTGGAAAAGGTATTTGAAGAAAAAGAAATGCTCGGCTATATTCTCAGATGTTGCTAAAGCCTTTGACAAAATTTGCCACTTGGACTTAAGCGAAACACTGAAATATTTTATTACGAACCGACTCCTTAGAGTACGGTACGACCAAATTTACGGACCTAAAGAAAATAGAAGCCAGTGTACCAAAAGGAAGTGTGCTAGGACCAAAATTTATTATTTTTTTTATTAAAGAGGTATTTCTTTCCCAATGTTACTTCAATATTGATGCCAGACAGATCCGTCCCAAGACCTATACAAATGTTGTAGAATGCAGTGTATAAAGTAGATAAGTGTTTAGATGTCAAAATGGCGTACCAGGCTAAACGAAACAAAGTCGACGTATATACATTTTGTATATAAAAACATTAATAATATTCCAATTTCTTTAAACAGTACAGAAGTACATTACTGCAATACTGCCAAATACTCTGGAATGACTTTACATACAAAGTTTAAATGGAAAGAGTATCTAAAATTGAAGAAGACATAAGACTATACTGGTTTATAGGAAAGAACTCTGACTTTCTATTCAGAACAAACTACTGTGATACAATGTAGTCCTGAATTATTTTTGGACTTATGGCTTCTTATTTTGTGGCTGTACACACCAAACAATGGTGAACCTATCCAAAAAGTCTAAAAGAAAGTCCTTCGTGGAATAATAAGAGCAACTTGGTATATAAGAGAAAGTGATTTAAATCATGGCATTCACATTAAAATGGTTACAGAGGTGGTTAAAAAACGCTAGTCATACAAACACTAAATTATCAAAACGTTATCAAATGTAAGAAACAATGGGCCATATGCAAAAAAATGAGTTCAAGCTCTTTATTCACTTTTCTGAGAACTTTCTTAGAGTGGTATGCAAACACATTATAGAGGCGAAGATCGATCTCAAGCTGTGATTCGAACTCAAAGTGTTGAGATCTATCTCTGGACGTCTATGTGAGAAAGTTCTCGTTTTGATATGCAAAAGATGAGAAAATGCTCGATTGCATGAGTTCGATGTCACAAATTTTTGAAGATGGGTTTTCTCTTACTCAGTTGATAAACAACTATCAAAATGGAAGAGTTTCTGAATAATTTCGATGCAAATCGTGTTTATAAAAATAGAAGATGTCCAATTGTTAAAGGTTTTCGAAAATTGTATAGATTTAGTGAAACAGGTGAGGTGACTCATCAAGAATAAATGTTGATTTTTCTGTTTTGTGTAGCAGATCCTGGGTTTCAATGCGGTGTTGGTAAAGACATTGGTGTCAATGAATCAACGATATCTAGAGCGTTACAGCAAGTCGCAACAAAAATTGTAAGCCGTTTAACTGATTGGATCATAATCCCGCACAGTTCTGAAGAAATAGAAGAGGCGCAAAGGTAATGGAGCGGTAAGTATGAGTTTCCTTACGCCATTGGTGCTCTGGATTGTAGACATGTGACACTTTTTTAGTAATTTTTTGTTTTCACTTATGTACCCCCGATTTTTTTTTAACTGCTTCTATGATCTTAAAAATAGCATCTTTTTTCTTACCTTTAAAACTGGTAACTGCGACTTTTAAATTAAAAGTTTATTTAGTTTCAGTTACTAGAAATTAAATAAGATTGTCAACATTATTGTTTATAATTACACTTTCATTTTCGCTTTCAGAAGACATTTTTCCTTCTTGACTCTGCTGACCGCACAGAAATTACTGATTTAACTAGTACAAGTGCATACAATGAGTTTTGAGATCGTTCTCGTATCACTGAGTCAGAACTGTAGAGAGTGAACTCGTTTTTTTGCATATAAAACTGAGTCCGAGTTCAAATCTGCTCTCTCTCGATCTCTCATGCGAGTTCAAGCTCGTCAGCTCTGACTCTGAGAACTTTCTCATCTTTTAGCATATGACCAAATGTTCGGAGATTAAGAAAAACCAAGCCTCGTGAGCTGATTATCTAAAAGCTGTGGTAACACATTTCAACAATAGACTTTACCTAGAGTGAATTTTAAATTAAGATAGAAGATGCATTTGTCAATATTTCATAGATTCGATCTTTTAATAGGTAATTTCCAAAAGAATTTCTTCTATATTCTTATTTTTAAGATTTCTTATGTACTCTATCTACACTAATATCTACACTAGTCTACACTAATATTATAAAGAGGAAAGATTTGTATGTTCCGAATAAACTCAAAAAATATTAGACCGATTTTAATAATTCTTTTTTCATTAGAAAGCTACATTATGACTGAGTAACATAGGCTATATTTAGTATCAGTGGACTTATATCCTCAAAACTGCTTCAGATGTACTTATGTACCGGCCGTTGAAATAATGTTTTTCCCAGGGACAAACTTTTTCCATTGCTGGTATCGACTTAAGAAAAGAGTGCTTTTCCCACGGGCTTGTATGTGGCACTTTTTCGAGTAGGATCTCCTGAAAATCAAAACGTTTTGTTGACACCTACAAATACCACAGCAAACGTAATGTATAGGGAGGCTTTAGGATAAGCATAACATTTTTTCTATTTTTGTGATTCATGGTCGTTTTAATTAGCTTGCTTATAACTTAAATATCTGAACCTATTTATGTCTACCCGTGCGAAGCCGGGACTAGTATCATATATCCATGATTGGTATTATATTAAATCGGTCGAAAACTAAAAAAATTAACAAACAAAAATCGTAGAAAGATCACATTTTTGTTTGGTAATAGAGTTCCAAGCTCGAAAAATCGAATGCTTCCACTTGAGAACAAGGAAGACAGCAGATTTCATTTTTGAAAAGTTAAACATTGTAAGTAAATGCCTAAAGAATTAAACCTCAAAGACAAGAATTAATTTCTTATACACTTTCGTAAAACAACAAAATTAAAATAATCCATACATTAGATTATTACAATGTTTCACTTAAGATTATATATTTGAAATAGAAATATAGCCTTGAATTTTGTATTGATTTTTATGTTTTTAATTGGCAACATACGTCTGTACATATGTCTGCGACGACTGCGTAAATACATTTTATTTAGACGAAGGTGTTTCAAATGTTAATTCTTTCAGAAAGTCTAACTATAGTTAACATAATACCTGAAAACAGGTATCAACCGTACATGTCACTTTGTCACTTAAAAACATTTGCAATTGAATTTATCACTTTATTTTATCTGCATTCAATTATAATTGTGGTTTGATTATAGAAAGCCTACTACCTACATAACATACTTACATTTTATATATATCGAATATCTAGAATACCGTTGCGTTGGTCTTCTACTTGTCCTATATATATATTTGTTTTATTGTAAGCATATTGGAAAAAAAGAAACCAATTAAAATAAGAAAAGCTTAGCCTTGTACAAGAAACACCTAATTGAATTTGCCACTTTTGACAGGTTAACATTTCCTTTAACGCTGGTGATACCACAACTACTGACATGTCTAACAACCCCAACAACACAATCACATTATCTATTTATGTTAAGTTCTATAAAATAATTATGCATTCAGTATTCTAGAGGTACTTTATATGCTACGAGTATATTATAGGCTTTAGACAATAACTCTTACCTTTCCATAGCGATTTTAATGTGTTTATTATGTTTTGATTTCCTTGGTTTTTATTAAATTTTATGGAAAGCATTGGTATAACTTAATATCGTTTGTAAATTGTGTTTTATTTTAAAATTTTAGTACTTTGCAAACATGATAAAGACCAAAGAATTTATTGAGTTTAAAAGCCTGATTGAAACTTAACTTGTCTTGTTAAATTCGAAAAATGTAAGCCAAATTTAATTTGTTGGTTTGTTGGTGCATTTCGTCAGTTCAAATTAAAAAGAATTGACAGAATAGGATATTGATAAAAAGAGAGGGGCCTGCCTGACGTTGTGTGGGTTTATATAAATAGGAATCTTTTCTAGAAGAAATGGTGAGTCTATGGTACCGACCAGCTGTTTTGGCATTGAGTGAAACCCAAGAGGGTGAAGATTCCGATCCTGCTGAATTTTTTATTCATGGGTATTGCTTAGTGCCATTATTCTTCTCACACCATGGTCTCGCCATATATATTAGGAATGATATTGCATATCAACTTTTACTACAATACGGTCATTGTACCAACTCCCTTTTTAATTTCATGTGGTTAAAACTTTCCGTGAATAAGCACATCATTCACTATTGTTTTCTTTATCGGAGCCCAAACCTGGACAGAGTTTCAACTTCTCAGGAATTTGATGCTCTGTCTGACTCCATACAAAGAATTGTCTCCCTGTATCCTCACACTGAAATCGTTATTACGGGCGATTTCAATGTTCACAATTCTTCGTGGCTTCGCCATTCGGGCCATACAACGCCCGAAGGAATGTGTGCTGAGATATTTGCTGAGTTTAACCATCTTACTCAGCTTGTCAATGAGCCTACTCGTATATCAGATGTTAACGGCCGAGCAGAAAATACCATTGACTTGTTTCTCACTTCTGATCCTGATAAGTACACAATCAGTGTATTGACGCCTCAAGGCACATAGGACCATAGTGTTATATCTGCTAATTTCTCGTGTCAAACAAATCCAGTTAAAGAAAGAGCTCCAAAGAGAACCGTTTGGCAGTACGATAAAGCCAACTGGGACGGTCTCAATAATTTCTTCAGGATCTTTAACTGGTCGCTATGCTTCCTCGGTAGCGACGTAGACTCCAGTGCAGATATGATTTCTAGTATGATTCATTTGGGAATGGAAACGTTTATCCCGAATGGGGTTAAAAGTATTAAACCCAAGGTTAAATCATGGTTCGATTCGAGCTGCAAAGAGGTTATCAAGGAGAAAGAGGTGAGAAAACCGGAAAAAGTTCAAGCAAGCCAGGAAGGCCTGCAACGCCTATATTCGAAGGACCAAATTTTTACATGACCAAAAATTGCGGCGAAAAATACTGCAATGTCCCAAAGGCAGTAAGAATTTTTGGTCATTTGTAAAAAACATGAGGAATTCTTCCTCTTCCTCGGTTCCTACGCTTGTTGTCAATGACATTCCTTTAGTTAGCTCTATTGATAAAGCCAACTTATTTGCAAATCAGTTCGCCGAAAACTTTACCTTACCAGATAGTCATGACTCCCCCAGTTCTTGAACGCGTAAATGATTCTATGGGACCAATCTTTGTTCGTACTCGAACTGTGGCGAGAGTTCTTAAAGATCTCAACATTCATAAATCCGATGGCCCAGATGGTATCCCCGCTATTATTCTGAAGAGGTTTTCTTCCACGCTAGCAAAACCACTGCGTAAGCTTTTCCATCTATCCTATTCTTCTGGGCTCGTACCGAGTAGTTGGAAAACTGCATTTGTTCAGCCAATTCCAAAAAAAGGCGGATCTTCTTCTCCCACAAATTACTGACCGATAGCACTAACGTCCCTTCTTTCTAAGGTCATGGAAACGCTGATTAATTATCAGCTTAAGAAATATCTTGAGGAACGGAAGCTTCTTAATGACCGGCAATACGGCTTTCGTAGCAATAGGTCCACTGGTGATCTCATGGTTTATCTCACCGAACAGTGGAACAGATCTTTACATCGTTTTGGAGAAAGTAAGATTATTGCACTTGATATTTCAAAGGCATTTGATAAAGTCTGGCATCTTGCTCTCTTATCGAAAATGCGTGCTTTCGGTATCGACGTATCTCTTCTTCGTTGGATTAGAAATTTTCTTTCGAACCGTTGAATACAAGTTGTTTTGGACGGATTCAAGTTCCGTTTTGTCTCCGACCCTCTTCCTCATTTTTATAAATGATCTCCTGTCTGCTACTTCTAATCCAATACATTGTTTCGCTGACGATAGCACTCTTAGCTTTTCATATTCGTTTCCAAACTCACAACCCTCCTCTTCGGATGTGGAACTGCAACGGCTAAATATGATTAGCTCATTAAATTCCGACCTACACAGCATTGTACAATGGGGAATAGAAATCGTGTGGAATTTAATGCTTCGAAAACGCAATGCTGTCTTGCATCGTTAAAGCGAGATAAACCGTCTTTGCCACTATCAATGAGTGGCACTTGCATCAACGAAACGGAAAATCTTGACATCCTCGGAATGTGCATCAGCATTCAGCAACCACCTTTTGTGGAGCGATCACATACGCGATGTTGCCAAAAATGCCGCAAGATGTCTATGTTTTTTGAGACGTTGCAAGAAATTTGTCTCTCCGTCTGATCTGAATACAATCTACAAAACCTATTTACGTCCGAAACTTAAATATAACTCTCATCTCTGGGCTGGTTCTCCAGTAACTTATTTAAAGCTCTTGTAGGTACAGTATTTAAAAAAGAGCTTTTAAAATGATTGTTGGCATTAACATCATCTACTCGTTTACATCACTCGAACATCGACGCAAGGTTTCTTGCCTCACCCTTTTTTACCATTATTTTAACGGACTATGCTCTAGTAAAATAATTAGTTGCATTCCTCCCCTAAACAATTTAACCGTTATACCCGCGCTTCTAGGAATGCCCATAAGTTTACCCTTGAGCCCAACTTCCACCGTACTATGAAATACAGAGATTCATTTTTTAGCCGTACTACGCGAATGTGGAATGCCTTGCCATGCTCTATCTTTTCATGTCATTGCAATGTTCAGGAATTCAAAACCAATGTACACCGACACCTCCTATCCAACCTTTCTCTCTTTTCCTATTGCTCACACTGTGGCTTTGGCATATTAAAGGTATACAAAACCCTTTTAGTGTTCGCTAATTATAGAAAAAAAGAGGTTTAGTTTTAAAGTTTATAAATTAGTAGAGGCGTCTTGCATTTTGTCAATGTATTCTAGATATAAGAATTTACAAAGATATAAAAATCTGCATTGAGCTTGCTGATAGTTTGAGAAGTCAACACTGGGCCTGGTTTTTAAATATGTTTTAGACAATACATTTTCGACATTTCGAAGAGTTCGTAGATTTTTATTATAACAGAGAGAAGTATAAGACACATTTTTGCTATGCTAGTGACTTTATTTAGAAACCTTATCTCAACTACTTACAATCACTGGAAATTAAAAAAAAAACGTTGGATCTAGTAAATTAATGTATTTTTTAACAAAATAAGCACTAAAAAGCCAACAGTTGCAGCTACAAAAACAAAAGAATCAAATAATTTAAAATCTATACATTTAATTTCTTTCAATATTTAAGGTCTTTCCCCCTAACTTTAGAATTATTTTTTTCTCAAAAATTATCTCAGGTACAAACTTAAGGTTCGCGCTACAGGTGTGCATTTGATCAGCTCAAATTTTTGAGATTAGAATGTTTTGATTACTAAACAAAGTGTCTGCAAAAGTAAAGGACATTTACATTTTAATTTATTGCACTCTTGTTACAAGCCAAACTTAAAACTTAAAAACAACAATTTAAACTAAAGTTATAAAATTTTAAAAATAAATTTTACAAAATAAGCAGGAACTTATCGAAATTTCGTTAAAGAAAGAAGATATTGGCATAAATTTAGTTGGAGGGCAAATTGTAAAAACCCTACGATAAACGAATTCGATCCTTTTTATTTGAGTAGTTTAATAGGCGGACCAAACTTGAGAAGCATATTCAAGAATCGTCAAGAATAAGTGAGACGAAAAGAAATTTCGTTACTCTTTGGGTCAGAGAACTCTTTTGACTAGATTTTTATAAATCCAAGTGCTACATTGCCTTTATTGCTAATGTTTCTATGTGGCAGCAAAAGTTGAGTTTTATCACAAATGATACCATAATCACGGGAAAAAGTAACTATAAGCACAAAGTAACACAGTTCCAGCTTTAGGAAAATAGGAAAGGATAAAAGAGGAGATACCGATGCACAATCGTCTTAAAGTTTTCAATATCAAAATGACAGGGAAAAACAGAGTTGAGTAAAGCATTCCACATTCTCGATGTGCGGTTAAAAAAAGAATATCTTTACTTCACAGTAAGTCCAGAATTGAGCTCAAGGTTTAACTGATGTGCATTTCTAGAAGTACGAGTATTACGGCTGAATTGTTTGGAGGGGTAATGTAACTTGCTAACTCGACAAACACTGTTTATAAAAATATTGGTAGAGTAACGAAAGGCATGAAACATTGCGGCTGTGTTCGAGTGAAGTAATGGTTACATTTTTAAACCGTCTAAATATTAATGGCTAAAATAAATAACAGTGATCCTAGATTCTTTGCGGCACATTGGAAAGTGCATGAATAGAAAGAAACGATCTAAAACGGTTAATATACTTTTTCATAATAAATAAGAGTTCAGCCAGTTTATGAAGAGAGGAGAAAATTCTACGTTTTTAACTCTTAACTTAAAAATAGTGATTTTGTGAGACATTTTATCAAAGGCTTTGCTAAAAGCGTAAGCAATCACTTTATCTCCATCATATATTTGGCACAAAACATCAGTGAAAAATTCCACTAAATTGGTTACAGTTGTCCTCCGCAAAACCATGTTAAATCGGAGACAGAATGGATTGTTTTCGAACATTTTCGGTGCTCACGATATGCTGGACCAAAAAAGTCTGACGAGACCATGGAATAATAACTTCTTAAGCCTCTGTTTCATGAGGCGGTTTCAATTTTTTAAAAGAAGAACTTAGAAATGTTTAACTTTTAACAATTAAAATTTTCTAATATTGTCTACAATTTTAAGCTTATGATGCTTATAATATAATCATGCTTTTGTTAAATAAAGCAATAAAAGTTAAAACTCCTAAAACAAACAATGAGAATTGATTATTTTGTTATGTTTCTTTCATTTTTTTTTTTCAAATCAGTTGGATTTTCGCTAATCACAGCAGGTTTCAAAATCGACAACACAATCGTTTTAAAATTGAAATCTCTAGCTGTAATAAACATTGACTTATTTTTCTCAAAACAAAGTTAACTTTTAATCAAATAAGACCAAAGTCAACACAAACCTATAAAAGTTCTATTGATTGGAAGGCATAAGCAGTTTTAAATAAAAACAAAACAACTGAAGCTTTTTTTGTTTTTGCAATATTCATTCCATGACTTCGTGAAATTGAGTTCTATTGTTTTAAAAAGGATTAAGGAAGTAGCTTAATTCAATTATTACAACGCATTTACTAATATATTTTATAGACATAAGAAACTGCAAATTTTTTGCGAATTTTTGATGTAATCTCCTATTCATTGACTTGAAAAATATTAGAAGAAAAATATCCTACATAATTAAGATCGTATGAAAATAAATAAAATTTTAAAAAGCAATCTGCTTAGATAATTCAAGTTCAAATAAAAAACATCAACTATAGACCTATTTAAAACAACAATCTTATATCTATCTTCAACTCATATACAATCATTTAAACTACATCAATCTCTTAAGTTCAATTTTGTTAGCAATTCAATAAATCTTTTTCAAAACCACACTCGCCATATTCTTCTCCGAGTGTGTGAATAAAGCATTAAACTTATAAAAATATTCACCACTTAAATAAACAACAATTATAATACATTCCAACTCATGTAGTCATGTAATACATGTTGCTGATTTAATATCCCTGGGATTAACAACACCAGGTAACATATAGTCAAACAATATTAAATCACGTAATTCAAAAACAACGAGTCATACCTGTCTCCGCCGCCGCTGTCGCACCGTACTCTTGATAAATACACGAGAAAAAAAACATTCATTGATCTTCCTTTCTGTCAGTTAATTACTGAATGTATAAATTTGATGATGACCATCCTAAATGAGACTCTTAAGCTGCACTGAAACAAAGCAAACAATAACACAAAAATAAAACCTCAAATGCTAATGTTGCCGTGTTTGTGTGAGCTGAACTGCATCCAGTTTTAATAAGGCTCCCGCAACAGTATAATAAAATTGAAGACAAAAGAAACGAAGAGAACAACAACAAAAAATAAATACCAATCACGGCGGCTTTCAGAGATCAGAGCACATCTCTAAGCCCATGAATGAATTTCAAGTTCGCTACTCAGCTCTTTCGTTTACATACCACCAGGTACATGAAAAAAATCATATAAGATCGAGTTCAATGGCTAAAATGCATGCATGAAATCAAATCGTATAAATTGATTAGATTCAACTTAACACAATCATTATTTTGCATTTAACTATTGAATTTAACGAACAAAAAATATATCAAATGAAATTAAATCCTCTCTCCCTTATTGCCATGCCATGGAGATGCAATGGCGATGTGATATGTGATGAGTGTGTGATGCGAGATAGGTGCACCTGACTTTTGTCCAACAGCAGATAGGATAGATAGAAGAAATAACATATGTTTTTTGTGGTTCTCATTACTTACGTCTTTTTATTATTCCAAGGCACATGCTACTAAAGGTACAAAACATACCTATACCTTTTGAAATGAAGGGATATAGTCTGTTTTTTGTTAAGTTCGTTGTTTTTAAATTCTTCGTCGTTAAATAACCGTCATTGACTTCCTTCTTGTTCGACATGAACTACCGTGGTCAGTTGAGGTTTTTTTTACTTTTTTTTCTTCTCTCGCCATAGTGATGATGATGATGATGTTACCTCCTTTTATCTCAAGTTGTCTTTTTCTATTTAAGATGGACTCTCTCTTTTGCTCGGTCTTGAATATTTGGAAGTGTTGAGCTCACATACAACCACTACAATCCCCCTCTCATTTATACCTACATCCAAAACACTTGTAAGTTAAAAGTCTTAAAAAGGCGGAGCTATCTCAAAACCTCTTTTTCTTCGTCTTATTTTGTTTTCTTTTTTTTTTCTTTAAGAAACAAAAAACAACTCTCAGATACATAATCGGATCGATTTGTTTACTTTTTCAACCCGCACACACATACACACATGCACTGACGGATGTTATAAAATACCGGCTTTGGATAACAGCCCGGATAAGACTCGGATAAAAATTCACCATTGAAGCTGAATGAAATTCAATACAAACGAACAGGTTGCTACTAGTGTATTGGAATTGCATGTGCAGGCGCACTTGTATCGCTCTTTTACATAGGTACAGGTCCGCTCTGATCAGCAGCGATCAGGTGGTGCGGTAATAAGTGTATGCTTGTATTGGTGTTTGCTCCGCAAGATCTTCTTTGGTTTTGTATTCTTCTAGGTTTTGTTTTGTTGTAGTACCTACTCCCAAAAAAGAAGATACCTACGAAAAGAAAAAAGTTAACGAAGAGGCGCGCGTTCAATAAGTGCTCAAAAGGAAACAGCAACAGTAAGAGCGGCAACAACAACAACAACAAAAAAAGGTACATGCCGCACAATCAGGCATAAAGAGCTAGTTTTACGTTACCGTATATTCTTGCACGCGCTTCCAGCTCCCGCTGGCTGGCTGACTGGTCGGTCGTATATTGGTTGTTGTATTGGCTGCTGCTACCTGTGCAATAAGATACAAAGATACTCGGGCACTCTGTAAGTATCTTGCTCGGGGTGATTTGGTGGAAGAAGTATAGAAGTAGTGTATAGAGTGTATATACAATAAGCCGCCTGAGTCTTGGCCACTATAGCTCAAGCACAAGATACTCGCTCTTATAGAGGTATCTGTGTGTTTTGGTTTTGACTTTTGCCGCACCACATCAGAGTTATAGTACTCGTAGTCGTAGCCTCGTAGCCGTGCTCTGTTTTATCCAGTGGTGTGTGTTTTGGTGCGCTATTTTCCTCCAGAAGGTCATGGTTAGATATTGGCGATCCCGAACGGACAGTATTAGTTGATCATTGAATGAAATGGGTCTTCTTCTCGCTAGCGCGCTGAGAATTTTTTTTGTGTGTTATATTATAATTTTTTAAACAATAAAGATAGAAAGTATATCTTTTAGATAGTTTTTTTAAAATATATATTGTTGTAGTTTTGTGGACTTTATCGGGATTTTATAATTTCTCAAATATACGTTTCGTAGCTCGTTAATAATATTTCTTGTTAATTTCGCGGACGGAAAATAATGCATAAACGGTTAATAAGTGAAGGAAAAATAATGACAAGTCACTTCTGAAGACCTAAATTTTATAGTTTTATTCAAAAAATATTTCAAAATAATTTGTGAAAAATATTGGAATATTTAAATACTCCTTATTCATGAAAAAAGTGTGTTTTGATATTGAATCAAATTAGAATCTTAAGTCAAGAGGAACACATTTAAATAAATAAAAATAAATAAATAAATAAATAATTGTCACAATGGAAACTTGTGTATTAATACCACAAGAATTTTCCCTTGCTTTGGCCTCAACACCAGCGGGAATTTTAAACGAACAACAAATAACAGTATGGACAACAATGGGAATTCCACAAGGAACATTATTTTATCCATTTCAAGGAACAATTCGTATTGACACATTGGATACATTCAAATATTTAGAAGATGAAGATGTAAGTAGAGATTTTTTTTAAGAAACATTAAAGCAAATGTCAAGACTTTTTGATTTGATTTATGACAGAAAAATGACAAAATTCTCATTTTACAATGATTACGAATATTGATTTGGAGGGTTTTTACGTCAGCTTGTTTATTTTTTGTAATGTGTGAATGGATCTAATTTTTTTAAAAGTACATATATTAATGAATCAAAACAACGATTTATTTCTTTGATCATGTTTGATCATGTTTAAAGATGTGAAAGAAAGAGAATTAATAATATTTGAACCAATTTTGAATTTGTTCTTGATTATCCACAAGTGAAAACAATTAAATGGATAATAGAATCATCATTTTCTTATTGAATCAAATTAAGATCAATCATGAAAGTTCTCACAACAACTCTTTTGCTTTGTGTTGAGTAGAGTTAATTAATTTAAGTGATCATCTCATGTAAGAATTATGCAAGCTTTTTCCGACGGAAAATATTGTTTTGATTTAAACTTTATTTTATCTTAAGAATAAGGTATCCAAATAAGTTTCTAATTGTATTTGTAAGGCAGTAAAAAAAAGAGAATTCAAATACAAGTTTGAACCATTGTTGTTGACCTTTAGTTAAAAGAATGAGTTCCTTGTTTTGTATTGTTGGTGTCTTTATTTTATGTTTACAAAAAATAATGGACATTTGGTGAGTTCTTAAGAGTCTTCCTAACTTTTAAACGAGTAAATGAATACTTGGTAAAACTAGATCAGCTCCAACTCTTTTGGAATACTCATTGTATTAAGATAAAAGCTTCAGTTGCTTCTCATAAATCAATTGACTTCTTAGATGAAAAAAGCTTAAAGCGATGGAGTTCTGATCTGATAGTTCTTGTAGGGTGTAAAGATTTATTGCTTTATTATCTTGATTCGTTGAAAATAAGAAAAGTGAGTTTGAATTTTGTCAAAAACTCTTGGACTTGTCTCCCAATGTTGTTGTAGCTCAAAACTTGAATTATTATAAGTACTTTTTGGTCTCTTTCCTCTTGGAGGAAGTATATCACTGAGTTAAAGTTTTTAAATGGACAAATATACTTATACGAAATGACCACAAGCTGGACTCTTGTATAGCTTTCTTGACTCAAGAATATAATAATATAAACATGAAATTGAGTAAAAGTATGTACTCTAAAGTTAACATTCTGTAAAACATCACGTAATTGATAGTTCAAAAATAATTATTTATCTGAGAGAAATTGTCGCGTTTCTTGGGAACTATTTTCTTTCTTATGATATTTTATAATGCCTGTTGTCTACCTTGTGAAAACTTCCTAACTTCAAGGGCATCTTCTCTATTCACATGTTTGGCCAAGTTGTAAATTGTCCAAACTCACATGTCTTACACTATTCGATTCATATACTTGTTAAAAATAGTTGTACAAAAGAAATAAAGTCCCAATAATTCACATATCGAACATGTTTTATAATATTGCACCACAACCGCAATCATATAATGTCTAAGTGAATATAACAATCCACCCACCTTGTTAGATAAATATCAAATTGTTAATAAATCCACATGATGGAGGTGCACCCTCTCTCTTGATCTTCATGCTTTGTATTTTACTATTTACCATATTCACCCTCGCTGTAACCTCTCTATCATTATAATAGATATCGTCGTTGTCGTTATGTGTCAATGATAGACACACGTTGTAGGTGTCACTTAATTGCACGAAACCATAAACTCAAAAATGTGACAAGCTATCAACAGCAATAACAACAACAACAACACTATGAAAAAAAATGCATTTGTAAACCCTCTCTCTTGCACAATGACGATCGTTAATCGTTGTTTTTGTTGTTGTTGTTGTAATTGTTGGTGTCGTAGTCGTCGGCAAGTCACTTAGTGTATTTAACACTCGTACCATATAGATTCCTGTTGAATATTGTGGTCATTACCATGATAAACATATGAAAAGAGGGTCAATTCTATCAACAGGTTCGCAGCTCAGCTCTTACGTTTTAGTATGTTAATTCATGTTTTTTTTTTTCTTTTTTCTTGTTGATTATTTAATTCGCTTTTTTATGATATCCTGTTGTTTATGGGTTCAATATGGGATTTTGTTTATATCGTAAACCGATTATAATGATTGAAATACATAGAAAATTACATCAGTGACACTTTGTATATATTTTTGTAGTCAGATTATTGGATTACGATATAAATGAGATGAAATATGTTTTGTTTTCGAATGAAATATGACTTCCTGATTTAAAAACCGAAATAATATTCTATAAATTTTGTATTTTAATTGCAAATTCAACAAGTAATATAACCTGCAACACACCACCATCTCTAGATCGAATGAAAAACAATAATTAAAAAAACATTTTTTTTCAAGTTCGCTCTCCCATAACGCTGGGAAAATTTTCAAGAAATTCCCATAACATCTTCAAAATAAATATAAATATACAAAAAAATAAAGTTAAACGCTACATTCACCCCTCCTTTAGGTATGAAGAGAAGATGATATATTTAAAATTCATTAAATTAACATATTGTATAGTTGTTTTCAACTGCAAAAGAGGCCCTAATTTTCTACACTTGTTGCACACACGACAATTTATATAAAAGAACGGAATAGCAAACTGACGACGAGTCACATGAGGGTGGCAAAGCAACAGTTTATAATAATTTTCCTCTTCTTAATAAATGTTGCGAGTTGGGTGTTTACGAGACCGTGAAACCACACGTTAACTTTTTTTAAACTCATCTTTAAAATGTTTCCACTGGCAGTGCGGTTGGTGGGGTGAATTAATTATTCTTACCTGTTGAGATGGATGACGGTGTAACATACCGTGGGAATTTTCTCACGCTTTTGGAATTGTTTAAATCGCACAAAGAAGTGTTGAAGAGGGGAGAAGGGAGAGGCAAAAGTTAGGGGGAGATAAAAATTGCTATGATACACAAAGTTGATGCGATCATTTAAATCGTCAACAAATGATATCAGCTCATAGTTAGGAAGAAAATAGCTAAATTATAATCCTATTAAGATCATTTGGTCCTTTTCAAAAACCTGTGAAAAAATCCCAATTGACTTCTAAAGCCTCCAGTTCAATTTGGTACATTAGGTACACTATTGGAGGCTGGTGTGGAAAAAGGTAGAAGACTCAAAAGATATATATAATCTGATTTATCAGATTTACTTGTCGCCAGGGTTTCGCCCTTCTGTCTGTACAATGTCCTTTTTCTATCCTCTTATCCTCACTCTGGAACAGGTATCTCCTATAATTCTGCCTGTGTCCGCCTTTTTTTGCCTTTGCACATTGCATCCCTATAAAAAAGTCAGCACGTCCAAAGGACTGAGAAAATAGTGCGTTTGTGCGATACCGATACAAAATTAATGATCCCATAAATTTGATTCATTTTTATTGCCATCCTTTCGAGTGCAGAAAGATACATAACTACACAACAAAAAAGGATATCTAAAGTACTCATCTCTAGCAATAGATATAAAGACCAAGAGAAAGAAAGAAAAATAAAACGATGTTATAAGAAGATCAAAGGCGGATACACAGACAGACAGGTGGATTTTGATTCAGATTTGGATTCGGAATCGACAAAAAATCAGGTCTTTTCTTTTGAGCTGATTCAACATTTGTTTTTCCGCATTTTTATCATCGATAAAACTTTCATTTTCATCCATCTGTAGTTATGTTTGTATTTATGTAGACTAGATCTCGTTGTATCTTTTTGTCTGTCCGTCTGCCTGTCTTGGGTGATTTAATTGGATTACGCGCGTTTATATGAAACTCATATGTGATAAGTCCAAAACTGAAGACTTATTCCCATAATGGACGACATGGAAGCTGAAGTCGAGCAAGTGACGACTTTAGCCATGGTGGATTATTTGAAAATGATTGTGGTGCGTGCTGTGCATTTGAAGTCAAAATGTAAAGAAAACACAACAACGCAACAACAAAAATTAAACTGATCCGAACATTGAACTAGATGAGGATGTTTTTCTATTTCCATCATCATATCCAACCATGTTTGGTTTTTGCACCACATCCACATGTTCAGATACAAATAGAGTCTAGTCAGTCAACCCGGCACGAGATGCCACTTTGGATTCATGTTTGTGATCCAAATTAGATGCGGAGACTCTCTGGAGATCTGTACTTGTCGGTTTTTAGTTTTTTTTTTTTCATTACATATTTTTCTTGCAATTTTACAAACGAGCGAGTGGTTTTTAGCTTTCGCTTTCACTTTGCTCCATAAAGTGATTTTTTCTATTTCAAGATTATGAAAAATTATACTAGAGTGTGCCGTCCGTGGCTGCTGCATGCCGTCCGCTCTGGATGGCCTTTACCATAACAGTCGTTTTAAGTTGTTACCAATATCAAATCAATATGGTGTAAAAATCAAAGAAATGAAACAAAAACTAAACGAAAGTTAAAGTCAAGTGTATTGCGTTGATGGAGGATTTTATTTTTTTTCATTCCAAATTGATTGGATAGTGATGCTGATGTGATGCCGATATAGAAGACGCCAAGGAAAAAATTGCGTGAGGTAATGATATTTATTTATCTTTAAGTTTGCAGTTTTTTTTATCGTATTTCTCTTATTGTGTAATGTGGAAGTTAAAAAAAACACTGATTAGTTTATTTTTGTAATTCACGGAAAACTATCAATTCAACATCATGGTTAATGTTGATGATATGGAGATGGGATTATGGGGAAGTATGTAGTTTTCGTTGTTTTTGCAATTTCTTTTTGGGTTGGGTAAGTGTTAAAAACTACATATTTGCAGTTATAATTAAAGAAAGAGATCAATATTTATTATTTGGGTGTTTGATCAGAGTCAGGGTATGTCGTTTCCTGATAATGTGAGTGTGATTTTTTTTTAGATTTGATCGAATAAAATTTCCTACTAGTTTACGGGTTTTTGCATCAAGTCTTTCATTTTAGTGATTAGAAATCGAGGGCAAAATAATGTCTGGTTATTTTTATACTTATAATAAATGACGGAAATTTGTTTTTATATGTACATATGCAAGTTGTGAATATATTTTGCTTTACTTTTTTTTTATATAAATTGAAAGTTGGTTTAGTTAAAGGTCCATGAGGAAGAGGTTTTGGTTTTTTTAGTTTGGAATGTATAAGAACTGTTATTTTTTGTGCTTCCTGGCTGGGTTTGTGTGGTCATGCGTTTTGTATAGAAAGTGCGTGCAAAGTTGCTCATAATACTGGAAGTATGTCTTCCTTATTTGCATGTTGTTTTTCTCTACTTGTTAGTTTTGTTTGTATTTCTGGTTTTAGTTTGAGATTGAATATTATGATCAGCTTATTTTCTGAACTTTACTCAAATGGACTTCTTCTATGTAAGGAAGAAATAACCAGCTATAAACGTTATAGATACTAACATTGAAGAACTTAGTTGGTTTCATCATGATACCACATTTTGTTAGCTCCATTTAAACAGACTTTTTAAAATAAATTTTAATTTCATTGGTCACTCGTATAAATGTGAACCTTCTGATAATTCTGTCAGAACCTCAAAATTAGAAAAAAAAAGTATTTCAATGAGTAGTAAATAATAATGATATCAAATTAAATGACTTTTGAAATAAAGAAGACATATTTGTATGAGTTTTAAATATTCTGATTTAAAGTGAACGAGTATTTCAGGTTGACGTTTTAGACTCAGGTGTTGAGTGTTGCGCGTTAAAAATAGTGCACTAAATGAAAATTTGACATTTATTTTCTGAAGTATCGAGTGCTTGAATATAAGATTTAATAGAGGACGTCTTGGTAAAGAAATATCACTTCTTGTTGTTTCTGCATTATTTTGCAAACTTGTTCTACAATAAATTCTCAGTAGAATTTTCTTTTCAAGTGCATGAAAAACAATATTCTTCTGATAGTCATCTTTAAATTGGCATATTTAACTCCTTGTATCGGACTTTTTAATACCTTCTTGACAAAGGCTTTGAAAAGTTATGAAAATGATCTGTTACTTAAATTTTTAATGAAGTTTTTGTATTGGTTTCAGGATTCACATTTCTAAACAAATATTAATGTCAACGTTATGTCTAAACTTTTTTTATTTTCCTATTCTTGTTCAATTTAAAAATCTTGCACTAACGTGCGTTGAAAATTTACAAATGTAAATAAATACAAAAGGTGGTGGAACCGTCCGTTGATAATTTTGGTCTAGTGACTTACTACTCTTAACCATTCCTGTGTGCGAGGACAGTTGTCAAAGAAAGTGGGGACCTACAGTTTTAAGTTGAATCAAAACATCTGATTTTATAAAAAACTATTTGTGACAAGAATTACTCCTGGAGGATTTGTCAATCCCTAGAGTCAAAAGGCATTACCCGTGTAAAAAAAACTTAACATGTCCCAGGCAGGGATTGATCCCAAAACCTCTGGCATGACAATCCAGCGCAGTAAATATCATGCCACGGGTACTACTATTTTCAAAAAAGATTGTTATTTAGTCAATGTCATTAAAACATTAAATTCTCAGTTATGTATTGGAAACTTATGACTATGATATTAAATTCTTTTATAAATAAGGACCTTTTCACATTTTGCTATTTTTAAATTGAAAATTATAAATGTGAATTGAATTGACAAATTCAACATTTTGGGGATATTTTAAAACAATAAGGTTTATATTTAAAAAGTTTTTTCGTAATTGAATGAATATTTCCAATGCACCATTAAACCATTGTTTAAATGTAACCGAATTAAACTGCTTGGTTCTATTAATTTATTAAAATATTAAATTCTTATATCCTTCTTATATTTTCCCACAACTCAAAATCAAAATTTGACTTCACCTTATTTCCCAAGACGCTCGCGCTCACCCAACGACAATCCCATATAAATAAACAACGAAAAACTACTATAAAAACATCATCACTTTATAACCATCACACCCACACCCACTTACTACAAATCACCTCAATGTCCAATAAAATAACCTCATAAAAATATAATCAATATAAAAAATCAAATAAAAATCAATTTAACGAGCTCTAAAACAAATTACGTTTAACCAAAAATCAAAAACAAGTTCTCAACTCAACTCTTTTGTTTGTTTTTGAACAAAATTATCATACAAATTATGTAAAAGCACGCAAAACAAATTTTAATAAATTTGTTTTTATTTTAATTTCAAATGATCTTGATGACAAAGAAAATTATACCAACAAATAAAATTGATGATAACGGTAATAATTATTATTCAATGTTTTATAAAAAATCAGTCACTTTAAATTATACGAGTAACTAGGAAATATTAATGAGAGGGCTCAATGAAAATTTTAATTAGGAAGTGAATGTCTTATTGCAATAATTATTATTTGTTAGCCTTCATTCATGTGACATTAGGAGGTATAGTTGAGGTGAGAAGCTTCAAAATGTCTGCGCCTGGCGGCCTGCCTACATATATTTTATAGGTGACCCTGCTGTGATCTGATAACAAACAAACAGACAAATAAACTAAATTAGGTTAATTGATTGCTACACAAGAATATTTGCTGTGGTCATCTTTTATTTTCCCATCGACATCAGCATCATCATCATTATCGTCGTCGTCCACCGAAAAAAAAAGATATGTGACATCCATTAGCATTTTTGTTTTAATTTTGTGCTCCCCTTTTTTGGGTCGACTACGACGACGACGGCGGCGGCGACGGTTGACGACGAACGATGAATCCAAATTTGGTACACATCGTTTAAAAATTAAAGACCAAAGGAAATGAAAAACAATAAACACTCAGCATGATACACGCCGCAATATAATTTGATTGATGCTACTTTTGCAGCTTCTGCTGGGTGATAGATTTCTGGGGCTTGGAATACAGAGAGAGAGAGAGTGCCGTTTTTTAAGCGTGGATAATTTGTAGAAGAGTTATATGATGGCGGCGGTGGCGGTGCCGATTATGGTGGCTGCGGTGGTGGTGTCCGTCTAAGCGGAAATGCGTAGTGTCTGTCACACGTCGTTTTCGAATTTATTGTTTATGTGGCGCTGTGCTTAGCACCATTATAATAATCCCCCACGGAAATACACATAAAATTCAATTTCACGATTATGATGATGATGATGAGTTGTTTTTAATTTATTTTGTTAAGAACTCGAATTCAAGTATGCTTAGTGCGAATCAATTTAGAAACTGAGAATTTGTTGAAGTCTTTCGTTGCCTCTATTAAAAGACAATCAAAAATAATTTTTTCCTACACGTTATTCACAAAACCAAAAACCCAAAGGTACCATCAGAGGTACCATAACCAATTTAGAGACCTAAGGACAAAAAAAAAGAAGATTGAAATGATGATGAGATGATTATGAGCATCAAGTGTTGTTTCTTTTTTCAATTTTTTGTATTTTTATTTTGGGATAAAAAGGAAATCACTTTAGTCATGCGATTTAAATGACCAAAAATCTTCATGGGTGCCGCTTAATTTCGCTTCAGTCACCCTGCAGCGTGTCTTTAAGAGAACCACACACAAAGTGCGGTGTTAGGTAGAGATTAAGACTCCAAATCGGATGCCGGGAATGGGATTACACCATCAACATGATGAGTATTGTTATCTATATGTATATATATATACTTCGGACCTGGATTAAGGGATATGGGTTTGTTTTTCTTGAGTGTGATTTTGCATCAGTTCTATACATTTTATTTTTGTTTCTTTACGATTTCTGTGGTGTCTTTAGATCTGAACTTGATATATTTGTGTGTTACTTAACATTATAACACTATTGGTCCAAGACCTTGAGGAGATTTGGACTGGTTTTTTTGATGGCTGTCTGAAAGATTTAGTTTTTAATGCAACAAGTGTGCACTAAGTAACCTGTTGCAATATTTTTCTTTAGCAAAACAACAACAACTTAACGGACAACATAGTTTCCGCTCTGTTTGCAGTCAATGAATCAAATGATTTTTGACACCCAAAACAAGAAGTGGTAGAAAACTTAAAAACTGCGACATACTACATAACCAAAGGTGGTAATATATATGTAATTCAAATTTTACCCAAAAGTCAGGTGTTCATTTTTATACATATATATTATTTATGCAACCTATTAAATTTTAATATAGGAACACCTTCCAATTTATATTCACTCGCACTTATATATATTTAATGTAAAAGCAGGTTTTTTGTTTTCAATTTTCATAAATCATTAATATAGTTTAACAATTTTGCAGACAAGTTTTTCAAAAAAGAAAAAAATAGTAATAGAAGTAGCAAAAACATTGCAAAGTGTATATTAAATTAAGGCAAATCTGAAGCTTGATTACCAATCATAAATTATTATTTTAACTTTATTTATTTTTATTTTTCAGAAGTATGTTCCACATAGTATAAAGATAAACTAGATAAGTCAAAGTTGTTTGACAGATTCAAGATTCCATAAATTTTATTTTTTGTATATGGTAGAAGTTTGAGTATATTGAGTTTATTGACTATATCAGGGGTGTAACTTTTAATTTGTCAATCTTAAAACAAGAACAAGAAAAAAATAATAATAATACAAATAAAATATATGAGATTTGTACAAAATGAATCATGTGTTTGATTGAAATATTGGACAAATTTCAAGACAATAAATCATTTAGGAGTAGAACTTATAAATAGATTACATATCTTAAACTGAGTTGAGCATTCTATCAATATCTTGTTGGAATTTATTGGTTTGTTTCATATAAAGAAAAACATAGAAAAATGTTATCAATTTTAATTTTTAATCTTTTTTTCATTATTTTTTGAATAAGATGTGAAATATGCTATGAAGCTTTCACTTACTTCTTTCTTTCGTAAGATTCTGAAGATTTAATCTTAAAAAGGCGTATTGAAGCAGTTTAATTGTAGTTTAATTGGCATTAAAAATATAGTTACAATAACTTAAAATTCAGTGAATAAATAATGATAACAAAGAGTCAATATTTCTACCGAGGACGTTGACTTAAAATAAATAAAACTATTCTTCAAAAATTTGCGTTTTTTAATTTGAAAAAATTTTCTTCTTTGTTCTAGAATTTTAGCATTTTAAACCCACTGTAAATAGCAAAACAAGCAGAAATGTTTTATAAGTTGATAGAGTTTCCATTAATAAATCTGATTTTAAAGAAATAAATAGTCCATGGATATCTTGTATTTTATCACCTTTTGACATTTTTCTTTGGTTTCCCGTGAAAGTTAGGCCCTATGCAACAATCAATTCAAGACCTTTGAAGATGAAATTTCAGCCAAACACTTGAACTGAACTTAGCTATAAATAACGTATAAACTTTAACTTAAGTTCACAAGATTTTTTAATTTATAAAATTGAAAAGATGTAATATTGAGTAAAATAGATAACAGCTGTCTTAACTAAGAGTGGAGAAATGAGCAAAAATCGCAGTTGAAAAACTAAAATTCAAAAATAAAAGAAATAAATTTGAGATAGTGGTAACGTGATGAAATTAGACTTAAAGTTTTAATTGAATGAGACAAATTAAATTGTTTATTCACATAAAAGGGAGTCTAAGAAGTTGACAGATTGGGTAAAAATGAAGATTTTGTAATCAATATGGTGATTTAAGGACTGAGCATACTGTAAATTTACGAAGGCATCCATCTTTCCTACTCATAGGTAAAATAGTTTGCACGATCATATCCTGATAAGTTACAATTTGAGAGCAAAGCTTAGACTTGTTACAGTTTTATATAATGCAAGTTTCTCTATAACTAGCTGAGCCAATAACAATTGAACATCATCAGCATAGAGGTGTAGAACGGAACGTTTGCAAAAAGAGGGAAAGTCATTAATAGACTTGCAAACAAAAAAAGGAACTAGGATGGATCCCTGTGGAACACCAGGTCTTAAAGGCAAGACGTTTGAAAAAGTTTCTCTAAAGACAACTTTCTGAAGGGTGTCAGAATGATAGAGTAATTTGATTGCTCAATTTATATAACCAAACAGATTTTTGAGTTTATAGCATACAATTTTATGGTTGACTTTGTCAAAAGTATTTGAAAAATAAGGCATGATAAGTTCTCAGGAATCTGTTTAGCTAACAATCTCTAAAAGACTGTTAATAAGCACAGTAAAATACTTACTGGTCTAAAATCACTTGCAGTTACAGAAACAATTTTTTTGGCAGTAAGCATAACTCTAGTTTTCTTGCATAACGTTGGGAAGGTTGAATAAGTTGTAATGAAATGTTTAGTAATATGTGTAAGACTAGGTAACTATGTAAGATAGAGTTAGAATGCCATACATATCTAATTTTTTAAGCTACAATTCAAAAATCTTAAAAGCATAGAAATCTCGAATAAACAAAAATCTCCCATGACAAAATCTTGAAAAAATAATTGATTCTACATTTTGTTTTTACCTTTCTAAGGGTTTTAACATAAGGAAAGCAAAGCAAAACAAACTATTTACCTTCTAAGCTGAAGAATAATATATTTTCAATAGTTATTGATTTTGTAGAACTATTTTAGTTTTTGATGAATCATTTTTAAATTATCTTCTACTTTCTATGAACAATATTTTGTATGAGATAAATAATTTTAAGTCAATATAATTTCTTTGTTAACCTAATACTTAAATCGAAATCCATTTCTTATCAGTTTTTGTTGATTTGTTGAAATGAGAAAAAATTAACAACAAAGTTTAGCACATAATTAAATCAATTTGAAGTCAATACCTTCATTTATTCACGAGATATCGTGATGATCTTAATTTTTATGAAAATTTACAAAAAAAAATTTATACAAATTTTACTGAATGTCTTAAAAAATATTTTTTATAGGATGAAATTTATTTGAAGTCAATATCTTACATTTTTTAAAAAGAAATGTTTGCATTGTATCTCATAGGTAGAACATTGTTTGTCTGCGTTAATGATTTATTTTTTGAAGTAATTCATGTAACCTTTGATGTTCCCCAAGGAAGTCACTTGGGACCCCTTTTATTCCTGATATTGATCAATGACATACCAACGGTTATCAAAAATTCTCTCTGACTAATTTTTGCTGATGATATCAACAATTTCCGCTGTATCAAGTCGTTGGACGATTGTCTGTTACTTCAAAGTGATCTTGAGCGCTTATCTGTATGGTGCAGTTCTTAGTCCAATTTGTTTGGAATACGAAATAAATAAAACACAATTTACTAAGCTTAGAGAAAAGAAAGACCAAGGTGTACATTTTGACTACAAACTTAACTTCAACTCCCACATTGATTTTTTGTTTGCTAAAGCAAATACTATGCTAGGGTTTGTGGTTCGCAACTCAAAAGGGTTTCAAGATCCATTTACTCTTCGGTCATTAATTTATGCTTATGTGATATCTTCCCTAGAATACTGCTTAGTAATTTGGAATCCTTTTTATAAATCCCACTGTTTAAGGATTCGGAAAAAAATTTCGGGAATTGTAGTTCACAGGCTAAATTGGAACATTGAAATGCTTCCTTATGAAAGCAGATGTAAACTGCTCGGTCTAATATAAGTTGATATTCCCCTTCGGTATTTTTCAGTGGTCTTCATACGTGATATTATTACTTCTCATATAAACTGCCTTTTACTTTTGTCCTTAGTCGATGTATATGCTGCGCATAGGAAAAACGCGATCTTGCACTCTATTTCATGAATTCTATCATTGAGTAAACTATGGTTTCAATGAGCCTCTAACTCGATGCATTAGAGAATCTTATATGATTTGTAATCATGTTGACTTCTTTTCCTACCAAAGTTGAGAATCTTTTAAACAATATTCATTATACTTATTACTTAACTCCTAGACTGGTACTTCAAGTTTTAGCCTTACATAATTAGATATATTTAACTTTTTTATTACTAAAGTTAAAAACCTTGTTTCTGTAATCTGTACGATTACATTTCATTTGTTAATTATATTATATTAATCTGCTTGATGAATAAATGAATAAATACATTTATTTGAAGCCAATATCTTACATTTTTCAAAAGAAATTTAAGTCGAAAATCAATTTTTACCAACTTTTAGTAATATTTTTGTAGGTTTTTATTTCTTTTGTAGAAGTAACTGTTGATTCGATTTTTCTCAAAATTTTACCAGATGTCAAAATCGTTTTTCTTATTTTGGAGATATAATCAAGGTTACAATTATTTTGTTCAGTTTTTTTATTTTATAAAAATGAGAAATGCCAGCATTTTCAATTCTATAGATCGGACCGATTACATTAACTTTCTATATGAAGTTAATAAAAAGTTCCTCAAGGTTGTCATTTAGGACCTCTACTCTTAATCTTAGCTGTCAATGATGTACCCCTTTGTGTACGCGATGAAGTGAAAATCTTTAAAAGCATCAAATCTCTAAAAACTCCAAGAAGATATTAACAGTTTTGTTCTTTGGTGCAAAAAGAATGGACTAAACCAAGTTAAATGTCAGGTAATGAATTAGTAAAAAAAGTCTATACAATTGGATTGAAAAATGTCTCAAATTCTATACATCGTATTCATAACTTAACAGATTTTGGAATACATTATAATTCTAATCTCACGGAGCATATTAATTCAATTGTTAGTAAAGCAAACTCAATGTTTAAGAGTTGGTCTAAAGATTGTCAGGATGCTAATATTACTCTCACTGTATATAGCACTTTAGTCCGAACCGACCTTAAGTATCCCAGGTATGGACTCTTTTTTTACGAGATCCACAAGAATAGGTTAGAATATGCTCATGAACATCGGAAAAACTTCTTCAAATTCAGCCTCTATCGCAAAGGAGGGTTAATAATGATATCTCCACCTTTTAACTGGTGTAGTTAATGCACCTGATTTATTAAGCTGTATAAGTTTTAACCACCATTGACTCGCATGTCTAAGCTTTTGAATAAGAACTCAACCTTCTATGATTTCGTAAAAATGGGTATTAGATATCTTTGAAGAACTGACCATAAATTCTCAATATTCTAATCCTCTTTATTACACCTTGAAAAAGGGTTTAAAAATATATCCCATTTCTAACTGAAGGATAATGACATAATAAAATACATAAACATTTCATATTTTAGTAAATAAAAATCAAGAATCAAGTTCAGGTTTTTGTGCCTTGGATATTAAAAATGGTACAATAAAATAGTAAGTCTTATTTTAAACCATAATTTTATAGATGTAATAATATCTCATAAGCAATTTCAACGGTAAGTTCTTAAAATGTCCATAAATCAATATACCTCCTTTTTTTCTCTATAATCCCTCTTCAAGACTATTTTATGAAACCACACTTCTCGAGGCTTTCAGTTCTGGAATGTAAAAGTAACATAGTTTATAATACTTTTCGCATGTAATTTGTTTATTTACGACTTTGAATTAGATATGCGCGTGTGCTCAAAGACTGAGACTTAGACAACGACGACGGACGGGAGTACGCGTCTGCGAACGGCTGCGGTAAGGCAGGCTTCAGGTGATGACGGTGATATGACCAACACGTTGAGTGTTTGAACGCATTCCTCCCATCTATATATATATTAGCAGGATTATTATTTTGCAATTTGTTTGAATTTATAAAATCGCACAAAAGCATTTTATTTATTCTTTCACAAGGGGTGTTGGTTTGAACTAGTTATCACCTTTGTTTATAAAATTCAGATGCAGATTTCTTGAATTAAGTTAAGTTTTCTTAATTAACCACAAGAACCAGAAATAGATAGACGATCTTTAAATTTAAATAGAGAAACAAAATACAGAAAAACAAACTTAAAACATTCACTCATAGAGTTTTATAATTTAAGATACAATCCGGTTAATAAAATATCTATAAAAGTTTTGTTATTTTTTTTTATTAAGTAATGATTGATCTAATCAATGTGTGAGGTGACAATTATTGTGAATTTGCAATCTTTATGGAAATAATTGAGATCAAGTTTTGTGTAACTGTCGAGGCGCATGTAACTTATATCGAAGTAAAGTAAAGTTTGTACTTTTTATTGAACGATTTATGTGCAGCGCATGCGGTTTTAATTTAATTAATTAGTTAAACTCAATTAATATAAGGCGTAGACATTAGCACTATGGAATTTATATAAGCCAAATTGAAAGATTTATGTTAATAGAGAAATAAGTTTAAGATCAAAAAGAAAAAAAAAACAAGTAATACAACACAAGTAACAAGTTGAAAGTACAGGAAGAGTTTAACGCAGTTTGACAAGAAAATTCTAATAATAAATTACTTTTTATTTTTAATTTAATGTTGTTCCTTTTATTGTACAATAATTGCGTTCTTTGTTGCAAAAAATGTTGTTTAAATGTTTTTTTTTTGTTTAATTTGATAGTTTTAAATGATTTGTGAAAAAAGAACTCTTGTGAATACGTTAATTTGCTTTACCAGTTATAAGTAAAGACTTAACGTATTTTTACAGAGGAAAGATCTGCACATGTTTTCTTGTAGATATTTAAAATCATTGCTGAATTTGAAAAATGATTTTTAAACAGCAACAGGATGCCTCAGCAGATGGCAATTGTTATAACGTCATTGATAAATAACACGGTTAGGGGACTTTTCTTGTAGCACAAAGCGTCTTGCCCTCATCAATATCTTCCAATTTCGGTCAGAATATTCATTTATCATAGATTGGTAACGCAATCCATTAAACGAAACAATATAAGAACTAAACTACTAAACAGAGACAATTACCATCTCCATACAAGCACCAAAGGTGACATCTAAGCTTATTAACGTATAGCTTTCAATTTGAAAATAAAGCCTCATCAATGAAGATGAATTTTTAAAGAAAATCAGGAACAATTTGAACCTTGTTTCAGAACTCAATCAGCGAATAATTGACTGATATGCATTCTTGTTTTTATGCACTTCACAAGCCTAAAAAGACTTCAATCCTTATGCAAAATACTTTGTAAGGTCGTTTGTAGAATGCTTAATTCCAAAGCACGATGAGTGATCTATAGATGTTAAAAGAAAAATTTAATTAAAACCAAAAAATCAATCAATATTCATCTATACTTATATAGTAACACAGAAGAGTGTGTTTGCATGTTTGTTTGTTTGTTTGTTTGTTTGAACCCTATTATCTCAGGAACTACCAGTCCGATTTGAAAAATTCCCTCAGTGATAGATAGCGTATTAATTAAAGACGTCTATAGCTTATATAACATCATGCTAAGACAAATGAAGTAAGAGAATCAATAGAGAATGTTGCAAAATCGGAGATTTTTTTTCGCTTTTGAGAGCTTCTTGGGAATGGGTCAATTAAGTCTGTCCAATGTCAAAATACACTGAAAGTTGTAGCATGTTTCAATTTATCAAAACTTTTGTATCTGATGCTGAGAAATCTTTGATTTTGGTTTTATTGTAGGAAGCAAATCATCCAAAAGTTTAATCCAACCTCATTTCCATAGAGGCACACATAAATATATCTTGTGGGCAAAGAGTGGACACTCGAGAAAAAAAAAACAATAGTATCTATCAATCACGATTCATTAAATTCACCATCAAATGATTTGAGTAGGCGATCTTAGAGATACTATTTTGTAAACTATTCTCTTGTTTGGAATACAAAATACAGTCTAATTCATTATCAATCAATCAAAAGTCATGGAATTTACAAATATAGATATTTGTGTATGAGCACAATCTTTAGGATATGATTATTTTCATTTGCATAAAAATGTCTCTGTCTTAAACGAACACTCGAAAGATACACATTATCGATCAATCAGAAGTCAAACAGTCATATAAATACTTGTACCTATATTATGTGTATGGTAAACCTTTACCTACCTGTGTTACCAGTAGCTGATGGGTTTTATATTAATCGTTTTAACGTTTTTTTTTCTGATTCAAGGTTCGCTACCGTTTCGGGCTGTACGATGAAATCTCATACACATTCGGCAAACGTGTACGCCATTGTAATTGGATTCGTTTCTTACGGGTATCGGAATCGTATGGATCTCAAGTTAACATGGTCTGCACCAAGGTTAAGGGTGAACCGATCTATGAAGTTGTCAAACCGATTACAACCCATCAAGAGCTTGTTGTGTACTTTTTACCCGAACGTCCCGAAGAATTGCTATTTATGCAAATGCGAGCCTCACTCTATCGCCAGACCATGGATTCAATACTTGAAGGTGAGTTTTACAAAAAAACATCATCGATCATTGTTCATATCGATCGACGATCATGGGTTTAACGATAACTTTAACTCTATATCAATATTTTATACTGATTGTGTGTGTGTGTATGTTTTTGAAAACAGGTTCACCATTAGATCTCTCAATGTCCTTGCTAAATCGTGTGATCCTGCCAATCTCACCGTCATCCAGCAGCGAAGACGAGCATAAATCAATTTCGAGTGATTCATCAGCGGGATCGATATCGTCGCTGAACGAGAACACCAGTGATCATCTGATCAGTACGGCAACGGCCCATCAGCTGGAACGTGATATCAACAATGGCATTCACCATCATTCGCATCACCATCATCATCATCATCAGCGGACACCGCAACGTGCTCGCAGTGGCCGTGGTGAACGTTCACTTTTACCATGCGAAGTTTGCGGTAAGGCATTCGATCGTCCCAGCTTGCTGAAACGTCATATGCGTACGCATACAGGTGAGTTCTGATCTTAACATTTTTTTTTTTCGTTTTTGTTACTTCTATTTGTCACACTAAAGATATAAGATACTCTTTGTGTATCTTGAAGTTTTCTTTTTTGTGAGATTGATCGGTTGTATGGAGGATGAGACACACGATCGAAGATCATAACGATTACGATCGCGTGTAAATTTTAAAATTTGTCTCAAACCATATTGCCGTACATACATGCCCTCCAAAAGCTGCATATATATACATACATCCCATTCTCATATACAGTTTTATTGATTGAAGTTTTGTATCTTTTTATTTCTTTCTCGATGATGTTGTATAGGAGAAAAACCTCATGTGTGTATGGTGTGCGGCAAGGGCTTCAGTACGTCGAGCTCATTAAATACACATCGGCGGATACATTCTGGTGAGAAACCCCATCAATGTCAAGTTTGTGGGAAACGTTTTACGGCCAGCTCGAATTTATATTACCATCGAATGACACATATTAAGGTGAGTGAATGTTATGGGGATATTGTTAAAAATATACCAACTTCTTCTTTCGTTTTTCTTTTAAAATATCTTCTCCGTTGTTGATTGGATGTAAGAAAAAAAATATAATAAAATTGATATGTGGTGATATTTGCATTCGATTGTCATTGATACTTATTTTTTTATTTTTATATGATTTTGTGTTTGATGGGGCGACGACGACGGGGAGATATTGATATGGAATAGTGTACTGATTTTATATATGAGTGCAATCATGCAAACATCACAGATGAGGGTTAAATTATAAGTATCTATAGAAATCATCATACCTTACACAGGTTGTGAATGTCAAGTGAAGAAATTATAATGTAATTTGATGAGAGAGAGAGACTATCATAAGTTATGAAGTGATGAAGTGTACCTCCGTACATTTTAAGTGTAGGTACTTAAGTAGTTAGAAAGTGAAAATTAGTGTCAATGAGTTTGACAAAATTTATATAGGCGAGTCTATTTATGCGGGTGAAGTTGGCTTTAGCTGATGATTTGGCGTCTAGTTTTTGGGACGTTTCAATACTTAATTGTACGTGTTTTCACTTCCTTCAAGTTATAAAAATGTGAATAAAAAACAAAATATAAATGGTATTTCATGCAACAAAGTTTAGGAGATTTTAGACTTTTGAGCATACTTTACAATCTTACAGTGCTGCATATGTTAATAAATACTGTACAAAATGCAAAAAAATTACTCTTAAAAATTTCTAAAATCTCTATACTTAAAATTAATAACAAGTTATTTTTAAGTGAAAGTCTTGTTAGACTAAAGTTTATCATAACGCAAACGGTATAAGCTTCTCTTCAACACTTTTAAAATGGTTCTTTAACATCGAAGTTGAAAGTTCTATGAAATTGAACAGTCGAAAACAGTCGGTTTCTAAGCATCTTCGCTGAAAGATTGCTGTTAATTAAGTCCGAAATATCAGAGCACGTCACAATTGAATATAACTTCAGAAAATGTTCTTCTAATTCCAAATAATTTGAACGTTATACTATATGCAGGCATTTCTTTGTCTCAGAGAAGCCTTTTAAAAAAAACATTTGTAAGACGTTTTTGGATGTTTTCAATTCCATAAGAGTGGACTTCATGCACATGGTAGTACAGTAATTACAGGAGTTTTAAAGTAAAAGGTTCGCTGAGTTCCTGAGAATTCCGCAAAATAAAACCCAGCATTGAATTACCTTTGGACACTATAAGTCCTAATGTTTCAAGAAGCTTAATTTTTGATCAATAATTAAAACGAGGTCTTTTTTAAGAGTTACTGTTAAAAGAAATGATCTGTTTATTTTACCGCCAAAATTAATTGATAAACGATTTCGTAGAAAAGTTTAACATCAGTATTAAAGTGTAAGGAGTTTATAATGTTTTAAGATCTTCTTGTAATAAAATGCAATCATGCTCAGTTTAGGTACACCGATAGACTTTCAAATCATCCGCATACATAGAGCACTTGAAATTTTAAAATTCATTATAATTGTCATTGACAAATAGCAAGAAAAAAAGAGGACCAAGATGACTGCCTTGCCGCACATCTGAGGGAACATTTATTGGTGCAGAGATAAGGTTATTAAAACGAACAGTTAATACGGCAGTTCAAGAAGTTGCAGTGGAATCCAAAATAGCGTTTTTTTAAAAAGGACGGATAGATGTTGTGTGTTGATATCGTGGTGTTTGCTGTGTGGCAAGTAGCGTCGTCCTGCTGGAACCACATATGGTTCAATTTGGGTCATAAGAAATTTCTTATCATCGTTATGTAACGCTCGCTGTTTAAGGTGACCGCCTCACAAAAGTCTTTTTCAAAAAAATGCGGACCAATTATCCACACCAAAGGTAACTTTTTGAGGATGCAATATCACCTGGTGAACCTCACTTGTTAACACAGCCTTTCATCCAAAAATGCACCTCGTTACTATAGATGATATTTCGGGAAAAATTGGGGTCCTCTTCTAAACGATTCAAAGCCCAGTCAGCGAACAAACGGTTTTGTCAAAAAAACACACAGATAAATGTTTGATACAAAATTTGATTTCATTATTGAATTTGGACTTTGACAATATGTGTGGAGAAGATGCTCTTCTTTCGAAGTAATTTCTAACCACTTCTTCTCCCATTTCTGAAGTTAACCTGGTAACAACTTAAGAAATGTTGGTTTGAAATGCGACTAAAATTGTCTTAAAAATGGTTTCTGTGTAGACTCACGAAAAAAATCAAACGCTGTCAGAATTCATGATCTTGACGTTTCCAAAACGTTAGATTACGAAACTTCTCATGTAATAAAATTGATCGTGCTGTTTAAGTTGTTGATCCGTCGAGTTGGAATCACACTTCGTATAAGTCATAGTCTTCAATTCTGGTCAAAATTGTAGGTACATCTATGTTATTGTTCGAAAATACCAACAAATCTATAATTTCGAATCATCTGCAGAATTTAAAATTTTAGCAGCAACGTTTTCCATTGAATTCAGCAAAACTTGAGATTTATGAATTAAAATGATTTCCATTTTTGGCAACAAAAAGTTTGTTAGCATTGAACGATAGCGATCGCCATTCACCGTAACGTTGCGTCCAACAGCATCTTTGAAAAAATACGGTCCAATGATTCCACCAGCGTACAAACCACACCAAACAGTGCATTTTTCGGGATGCATGGGCAGTACTTGAACGGCTTCTGGTTGCTCTTCACTCCAAATGCAGCAATTTTGCTTGTTTACGTAGCCATTCAACCAGAAATGAGCCTCATCGCTGAACAAAATTTGTCGATAAAAAAGCGGATTTTCTGCCAACTTCTCTAGGGCCCATTCACTGAAAATTCGAAGTTGTGGCAGATCGTTCGGCTTCAGTTCTTGCACGAGCTGTATTTTATACGGTTTTACACCAAGATCTTTGCGTAAAATCTTCCATGTGGTCGAATAACACAAACCCAATTGCTGCGAACGGCGACGAATCGACATTTCACGGTCTTTAGCAACACTCTCAGAAACAGACGCAATATTCTCTTCTGTACGCACTGTACGCATTCGTGTGGTTGGTTTAATGTCCAATAAAGTAAACTGAGTGCGAAACTTGGTCACAATCGCATTAATTGTTTGCTCACTTGGTCGATTATGTAGACCATAAATCGGACGTAAAGCGCAAAACACATTTCGAACCGAACACTGATTTTGGTAATACAATTCAATGATTTGCAAGCGTTGCTCGTTAGTAAGTCTATTAATGATGAAATGTCAAAGCATATTGAGCATCTTTCTCTTTGACACCATGTCTGAAATCCCGCGTGATCTGTCAAATACTAATGCATGAAAATCCTAACCTCAAAAAAATCATCCTTTATTTGTTTTTATTTCAGAAAATCAGTGGGTGCAATTTATAAAAAATGAGAGTGTGAGTTTAACTTAATTTCATCGAAGTGTCAATCATCATTTTGTTTCCATAAAACTTCCTGAAGTTCAAATTTTCCCACAGCAAAATACCTACCCTATATTTCCAACCATATTCCCAACCGCCAAAAACCACAATTATTGCAGATAATGTCACACAACCTCAGACTACAATATCCAATATCACAAAAAAGTAGTTTCGGTGATCTACCACTATAACTCACGAAGCTGGTAGTAGGTAGTATAGAAGATAAAATTTTAGACTTACTAAAACAACAACAACCAAAAAACAACTAAAATTTCCAGTTTATTTTTTTAAATTCATTCTGGTTACAAACCACCAAACTATACCAACCCCAGCCAGCCAGCCTTTTATTGAATCTCATATTACTGTGTTGCATCGATTTCGAGTTAAACGAGTAAGGTTCTCTTTAGGTATATCTCTCAAAAAAAAGTCTCAGTTTAAAATTAATACAAAATTAAAACAACAACAAACTGAAAGTCACAGGAAAATACCAATCCGCCCATCAACAAATACCTGACATTACTTGACGTCTGCATTTGCCACACTAAAACTGCTTTGAGATACAAGAGACCATCGCGACAGAGCCGTGGACCGGAAAGACACAAACCAAATCGAACCAAACAACCAGCATCAACAACTAAATGAATCAACTCATTTCGTCCCCAATGAAGAGACAAAACGACAAAACAAAACTAATTTATCGGTTAAGGCAATTAGATGCAGCTTCCATTCCAGCCACTTGTTTGGCAAAAAAAAAAATACAAGATATACGAGTGCAAACAAAAACTGCACCCAAACACTCGAAGCATCCTAAAACTGGCTTGAGCTGAATTGCACTCTCTATACCGACCGGCAAAAAGCTTAAAGTATACAGATATGTGCGCTCTCTGGTCACGGGTAGTTAGGAAACTGCTGAGTAGACCTTCAGCCCCGCGCTTATGCCGAGGCCGACCGAAAATTAAAGAGACGAACCGAGCAAGATGATTGCTTCCGAATCCCAACCAGCAGTGGCTGGACATTTTTACATGAGTTCGTTACGCACATTACGCCGCCGCGCTACCACCGCCGCCGCCACAACCAGCCGCTCCAACAGCTCACCAATATTGCATCGGTCTTTATAGGTATAGGGCTGGGAAATCCGTATCAAAAGATATTCAGCTATTAGTGAAATATGCTTTGGCAGCGGCCGCTGACAAAAGGATACCGCATTGCATACGTGGAAATTCTTCGAATGCTCTCTTGCTCTTTCTTTGGATGGTGATGGTCTCTGTGCGGGATTCCTTTATTGTTTTAAGGTTTGGTGTTCAACTCTTTTGTTTTGTTGTGTATAATGCGAACGAAAAGGAAATACGCGCCTCGTGAGTGTGTTTAAGATGGAAGGTGCATTGAAATCATGCGGGTAATGTCACTAATTTGTTTCACCTGGTACAATTGTTGTGTCCTAAAGGGCTGTTCATGTTTTTGCTTCTATTGTCTGACATACCACAGGTGACATGTGGTAGAGAAGAGCAATCGCTAGTTAATTGAAAAAAAATTGGTCTAGGATTGAACAAGCTTTTACGAGGTTTAGGTAGATTGAAGATATGTTTAACTTGTCTTTGAGTTATATTAGGGTTTTAGTGTGAGACATTTTCAATATCAATCTTCAATGTTTTTGAATTTAAAAGTTAATAAGATTTTTTTTTTATTTTTAGGAAAAACCCCACAAATGTAACCTTTGTGCCAAGTCATTCCCAACACCAGGTGATCTTAAATCTCATATGTACGTTCACAGTGGTTCATGGCCCTTCAAGTGTCATATTTGCTCCCGAGGATTCTCAAAGCATACAAATTTGAAAAATCATCTCTTCTTGCATACTGGTAAGTTAAACTACACTTGGTTGTATTTTTGTTTTTGTTTATAGTCATAGATTGAATTTGGTCACTGATTTTGACCTTTATTATTTTCAAGACTCTAACTAACTCTTTGATGTCATGTCTTGTGCTTACAGGTGATAAACCTCATGGATGTGAGCTGTGTAATAAGAAATTCGCCTTGGCGTGTAATTTAAGGGCGCACATGAAAACTCATGAAGGTGAGATTTTGTTTCTTTAGTAATTTTTAAAAATTTTCATTCTCAAAAAAATGTCTTAAGAACTGTGAAGCTAATTTAAATTCCTATCTTCTTTTTGTTTTTGTCTTCTTTAGGAGACCCACAAGATGAATGCGTTCGGTGTGGTAAAGTTTTTCTAACATCAGCAAATGGCTTAAATCAAGGTGTTTGCACAAAATGCTCTAAAGATCCAGCGGCGACTGAAACTGTTAAGACTGGCTTCCGTTCAGCGGGTGAAACAACCACTGAAGATGAATCATCAAATGGTGAAACTGAATATAGTGACAAGTGAATTGAATAAGTTCACCATGACGTGGTGTTAAAATATTAACTGATTCTCCTCTGTGTAAATTATACTTCTGAGCCATTGTATATTTTTTCTCTCTCTCTTACTTTTTGTGTTTTAATTTTTTGTTTGTTTGTTTTGAAGCGATCTCGTCTTGAAATTATTATTATTTTGTTTAATGATTTTTACTTAATAATTCTTATGGTTAATTAACTGATTCTTTGTTTGATGATTATTATTATTATTTTGTCGTGTGCACCACCCACCAACCCACTTTTTCCACTCATGTTGTCTGTGTGTTTTTATTCTTTATTATCACTTTTTATTTCTTATAGCAATTGTCCAAAGTTATGTATTATTATTATTATTATTATTATTTTTGTATGATTATCTTTATAACAAAAAGAAGAAAATAATATTATACAGTTTTAATTTTTAATTTTATTTTTTTTAATAATTATTATGTTTTGTGTCTTTGTATATAACACCAAATCATGTTTTTTTAAAATACTTTTTTTTTAAGTTTTTCTTTTTTTAATATTGTATTATTGTTTATTGAAAATATTTTACTAAGTTGAAATACATAAGAAACAAATAAAACAATAACGAGTATTGAACAAAAAATATCACAAATAAATATAATAATATTAATGAGATTATCTGACTTTTATAATAATAATATGTTATAAGAACAATAATAATTTAAAAACAAAATAAAGTCTAACATGAATAAATGAATGTTTAAATATTATAATTATTATTATTATTTATTCTAGTCAAAATTTATGTATAAATAAGTTTGTAATAAAAATAAACAAATACAAATTATCTGATCTTTATAAAAAATATATGTTTTTGTTTTATTTTTGAATGATTGATTTGAAAAAGGGGTGAAAAAGAAAGTTATATTTCTCGAGAAGACTTTTCAGGCGATTACTAGCAATAGAATAAGCCATGGCCCAAAAGATTGTGAATGATCAAAAAGAGCCAGAAATCTTCAAAGGTTAAGTATTGGTTAGGTTGGTATGGTGTAAGCATTTAAAAGAACTTGATCAACTGATTTTAAGAAAGTTGTATGGGCTTAAAAATTTCAAGAATATTTTGAGCTTTAACTGTTTGTTAAAACTTACTTAAACTTAGGTATGGTATGAAATAAGACAAAACACAAAAAAAAGCTTAAATTATTCTCCTACTTTGAATTTAATTTTCAATGACTTTAACTTTAGCTATCATTATTTAGTTTCAAAGAAGCATATAGGGTGATCTTAGTCAATGCAGCAGCTTTTTCATTTCAATAGAAGGAGTCCTTGCATTGAATTCGGAATTTTTGATTTAAGGCTACGTATCTATGATGTTGGCCTAAGTAATAACACCTGTCGACAATTATATATTTTCAAATGATTTATTTTTCCTTAATTCGAATGTCGCTTTAAATTGTTTGGAACTTTAGAAAAACTACAGATACAAAATTGAATTTATAAGCTAAAACAAAACATACCCCTTAACAATAAATTGTACTATGATTTTTCAAAGTACAAATTATTATTTTGAAGAAAGAGTTTAAATCATTTTATATCTTACTAAGTTTCTGGAAATTAACATTAGTTATTTGTCTTCATTTGGATCCAAAACAAGTTTTAATACGCCTAAAATTAAATGTTTTCGTGGGTTTGACAAATATATTTTGAAACTAATTTTTGGAATTGATTTAAAATACAAACTTCGATTTTAACAATCTACTCAAATTTTAAAAATACCCGTTTTCAACACTATTTTTATATTTTTGAATATATTTCAAAAACTTGATATTAAAACAAAACTTGCTTTCAAACCGTTATCCCTTTTTCATTTTAAAGCGTTTAAGCATGCATTAGCGTTTCTTCCAAAATTTTTCGTAAGACACTTGAAATTTAACAACTTTTCAAGATTTTTCAAAAATTTCATAAAATACCATAAATATAAATAGTGATTATAGATTTGGAAAACCACCACGTATGTATTAAAAAAACGACTTCATGAATTAAGATTGCCTCAATAGATATTGTATATATGTTATTTAGGAATTTTAAAAAGTAATATATCGAAAACCTTATATGTAAAAGTAATGTTGAAGGCGAATTTGATTTAAGGCCATCAAAATCAGTTGAAATATTTCGATTTGGTTGTCAAACAAAACCTTGTCGACCATTGTGATACCGGTCTCTGACCTCAATCCCCGAATGCACCATGGTCATAAGTCAGAAAACCTGCGAATACTTATTTTAAGGAAAATAAATTGATTGCAATTTGAGCCTACAACAGTGTCTGTAATTTTAATTATTTAAAAAAAAATGTGTTGTTCAAAAATTGTCTAAAATACGTTTTTCACAAAAAATTAAAGAATTAATACTGAAATAGCAAAAATGAAACCATTTTTCATAATTTCAGAATAAGTAGATTTTGCCAAATAAAAGACAATAGGGTATGGTATGGTTGACTGGTTCTACTCATATCGTAAACTATTCGGTATAAAAGATGGAATTAAAATGAAGAAAATTTAATTTGCCTAAAAACGTTAAGTATATTTTATACCCATCAGGGTTGAAAACGCTTTTTCGCCTTATTATTTTAAGATCTTGAGGTTTTAAAAAACTTGAATATTTATAAGGTCAAAGTTATATAAGCCTCTAGAAGAGAATTTTGTTTCTACCGTATCTAAGCAAAAAGCTCTTTTTTAAAAGTCAAAAAATGGCAGAGTAAATTATATTCGTTCCAGTTTTTTTTTTAAAACTGAAAAACGTTTGAATTTTTAAAGTTAAATCAATTATAAATTAATTATAACATTCATTACGAAGAAAAAATGCCAGACGGAGTCGTACGAACTTATTTCCTGTTTTTAAAAAATGTATCTGCAATAAATGTTTGTTTTCAAAAATGTAATTTAATTTCTCTAAAAAAACTCAATTTTTAAAAAACTTTTTTTGAAAATTGTTAGAGCGATTTATTTTCAAATTAATTTTGTATGCATACAAATTTTTTTATTTGTTTTAAAATATTTTTGGAATGCAGTTATTTAAACCTTGTTAATATATGTATTACATTTTAATCTCGTATAAAAAAAGAGGCTGGGACGTGACCCGCAATTCCCATCCCGTCTAAAGTTTGTAGGTTTTGGTATTTTGTTAAAAATGTTGTCATTTGATTTATTCTTACAAATTTCAAAATTACCAACAACATTTTGCATTTAATGAAATAGTTTAATTTTTTTTTATTTATTTATTTATTAATACTATTTTTATCAACAAGATTTTTAGTAGGGAACCACTTTTTACAAATTTTAGTAGCATTTCTTAAAAGTTTTTTATAGCTTTTATAAACAAATACCAATTGGATGAATTAAAAATTGTTTGAAGTCAATATCTTTTATTTTTCACGAGATCTAGAAAACCGAACATCAATTTTTACCAAATTTGCGTTCTATTTCTTGCTGATTGTATATTATATGAAAAAAACGGACTGTTTGATTTTTATGAACAAAATCACTGAATGCCAAAAACAATATTTTCTATGAAATTGGTTTGAAGGCACAATCTGAAATTTTTGAAAAGATATTTGAGTCAAAAATAATTTTTACGAACTTTTAGTAATGTTTTTTGTAGGTTCTATTTTTTTATAAAAAAAAACAGTCAATTCGAGTTTTCTCAATATTTTACCGAATATGGAAAAAAATATTTGTTATAGTAAAATTATTTTGAACCACCCACACAATTTTGATGAGAGTCCTTTCTGCATTATTGTCTGTATAACAAAATTTATTTGAAGTCGATATCTTTACGTACTGGTTCTTGAACTATGCACCACGAAAAAAACTTTGCGGACATACGGACGCACATTGGTCCTCCGATAGGTCAAAAGTAAAAATTTCGGGGTTAGTCAAATTGTTCATTTTTAAAGCAGAATTGTATTGTTATTATCTATGAGAACGGGACAGTTAAGTGACAGTAAAATTGTTCATTAATAATCAGTTGTTGGTTCTCAGTTGCGTCACGAAGTTGAGTGTTTTTCGCGCAGTTTAGAAAAAAAATGAAATTTGAAAAAACGAACGAACGTACACACGCACGCCCAAACATCTCTCTAAAAATCTTTTATTTCCACTCTAGGAGCCTTGAAACATCGAAAAATGTAAAAATTTTCAATTCGACAAATCGGACCGAGTACAATAACTACTTATGGGAAGTTTATAATGATCCATACGATATCGAATTTCAAAAAAATATTTTAATAATTTTCTTGAAAATCAAATTGAAACAATATAAGCTTGTGTTAGATTGGTTAATTAGTTCTTGAGAAAACTTAAACACAACAAATTTTTATGGGGGTAGCCTTCTGGAACAATACAAAAATATTTTACCGAAAATAAAAAATAGCTGTCGGTCTGTTTTTGAGAAAATTGTAATTTTTGACAAAAAAAAATGGTATGGGGCTAGTCTTATTTTTAGTCTTAAGAAAACGAAAAAAAATACCTAACTCGAATCGGTTAAAAACCTTAATTACTAAATTCGAAGTCAATAAACCAAATGGTTTGCGCATTAGGGGCCACGACAAACAGACAGACGGACGGAACCTGAGGACCCACTTTCGTAATGTCTTGTTTCATTAAAATTTCTAATTCGAATTTTCTTACGAATAGAAAACTTGCCATATAGTTCATATGTATGTGTTGGAAGTAAAAATTTAGAGGAAATTTAATACAAATCTATTGGTTTATTTCTGAGAAAAAAATTTAAAACCTTAAATTTTAATCGAAGGACCACTTCTTTTTACATCGTTAATTCATGTTTTATTAAAATCTCGAGTTGGATGTATCGCAAGTAAAAAATACTCTTAGCGTAGTAAATTTAATTGTTTGCAGTTGTCTCAAAAAACGAAAATACCTTTTTAAAATTTTCTTTTTTTAAATTTATTCAGTTATTGATAAGAACATTGATTATTAAAAAAAAATAGTACTGAATAACAAATAATTTCGAAACAAAATCTTAAGGTAAAAAAAAATGTTTTGGAAAAAGTGCTATGACAATGCTAAATGAATAAATGCACCTCTATTTAGTTAAGATTCACTTGAATTGATATTTGAAATTTAATGCAATACTAGACTTTTTATTTTTACATGAAAGAGTTCATTTTGAAAACTGATGTACGAGTTTAGAAAACTCTAACAATGTAATCATCTAATTTTTCTGAAGCAATTATAGATTTTTTTAAATTGATTTTAAATTCGAGACATTTTTTAAAATCTAAATTATTTTTTATTCTAAATCCTAAAAATCTAAGTCAAGATCTTTAATCGCTAACTTACATAATAACGTACCATAAGACCATATTGACATTAATTCTTCTAAGACCAACGGCAACATATTTAATAACGATTTTGTCACCAAGTAAGAAAATGTATCGCTGAAGGAAAGGTTGTTAAGAAAATTGATATTTATTTTCTCTTGTTCCAACACCCAAGAGACGTTATTACAGCGGCGGTGTTGTTCACTTTGTACGGCTGAAGATTCATGCCTTAATGGAAATACGCCAAGTGTACGTCTCGAAAAAATGAATACTTGCACTTGCAGTAGTAATATTTTCAACTGAGTGTGAATTACAAAACGGAATTGCCTTATGTTACCAATATTTCTAGTAACTCCTTCAATTATCTTTATAATTTTACCGATGCGTGGTCGTCCATTTTTTTTCATCCAATTCATATTTTCAAAGAACACGCGTTGAGGATCGGTACCAAGTGGTGCGGGAATCTTACCACCCTTAAGCCACCAATAACACAAAGTTAATCTATGAAAGATCGACTAATGATTTTTCATCATTAATTTACAATTCACTTAATAGAAGAAGTTTTAGACTTCGTTCTTCTTAATGCGCAAGCATTGTTTGTAAAATTTTAATGCGTTGATTTTGTGTCATTTAGTTTGACGTGTTATTTTCGAGTGCAAAAACTTTATCGACTACAATTTTAAATTTTTGTGTAGCCATTACATCAGATCAATCTGGCACTAATATTGCAACAAAGCTGCGCCACCCATGATAGCAATAATATTGACTAAAAATCCCTTTTTTATAAATTATAACTGATATAAGGTTATCAGAAGGGCACTTCCTTAAGATACATGGGCTTTTTTTGCAATCCGAGTAATTTGGGACGTACCGTACTCTTAAGGAGTCGTTTCTTAATATACCTGGGAAAGTTTCAGTTCCTTATAAATTCACAAGCATCAAAACTGGTCAAAGGCTTGATCAACATCTAAGAATTAAACCAAACACACTTGTTTCTCTTCCAAATCCAATTGATTACTCGGATTTTGTTCTCGTTATTTCCCCTATTATTCTGTTATTCTCCTGAACCTTTTCAGTAGCATTTTTTTGGAAAACTTCTGCCATAGTTGTTATAAACGATATTGGTTTATGTTCGTGGCTTACCTTATTAAGGTATAACAAAAACTTCTGCAAATCTACAATAATGTGGTACCTATCTTAGTTTAAGGCATAAGTTTATTATAAAATGTTGTTTTTTTAAAGGTTATAGCAGTTTTGAGATCTTACCGTTGATATTTTTTATTAAATATCTTCTTCTTACTTCTTTGAGTGTTATAAAAGAAATTCACACATTCGTCATTCATGTCACCAAATTGTTAGGGCTCTGTAGCCGTATTTGATGGGATTTAAAAACATTCAGATCACTTATGACCAACAACTCCTGGCATATGCGCAAAAAAATATAACTAATGTGTGTTATATGTTCTAATTAATTTCAACGCTCTCTTCGATTGTCAAACGGTTCCTTATCGTTAATTTCTAACCAATTAACTTATATTAGAACATTCTAAATGACATACTTTTCAACTTATGTACATATATATCGCCCGAAGTTGTGCATTGAAGATGTTTGTATCTTTATGATATTCAAATTCTCTATCTAAAACTCTTCAATATATTTAAATAAGTATTTGAGCAGATTTCTTAGGAACTATTTGTGTCGGTTAAGTTATTTGATTTGTCTAACTCAATTTCAATACTTGGCATATTTCTAAGTTCTGACTTACTTTATTTTCAAAGAATCGGCATAACTGTAAATAAGTTTTGTCTACAAAAACTCTTAACAGTTACTGGTTGCCATCCTCCATCAAAGCTAAAATAAAACCAATAACTGTCTGTGATATAAAAACTCCCAAAGATACCGTCCTTCGAGTCGTCTGTCGTTGCATCGGCTCTTGGTTCAACCACACGCAACTACAACGCGAAACCATAAATTGACATCCCATCGACAGACAACGACGACAACAACTGAGACAAAGGGCGGCCGCCTTTATTGAATTCTGAGATTTCGGTAGCGCATTATAAGTACCTTACCAACTGCCGTACGAGTTCCTTATAGGTCCGATTATACAAAAACACAAAGTCGAAACTTATTGTTTTCTATGGCGTGTTAGAAGGATCTGAAGCAATAAACTTACCGAATACCACAACAACGGTACCTTAAGAGTCCTGCTATAAATCTTAACGATATCAGTATTGTCTTCGAAAACGGTTCACCTGCTTTCAATAGAAAAAGGGCTTCTGGCGCGCACACAAAAAACAGGAGCACGTCAATATTCTTTTCAAATATATGCATTTTTTGGGCTCAGAGCATTTTTTTTGGTTTCATTTTAGTCTTTTTTCGAATCCCAATCTGGATGTTTTGAGTGCACAGAGCAACTTTAAAAAAAAAAAAACGAAAATATATCCAAAACTACCAAAGAATATCATTAGTATTCCCTATACGTCCTCAGTGCTCCCGTTTTCTTCCTATACTTCGTAAGTCTGCCGCTCAGGAACCCATCTCGCACATAAGAAAAAGTTTGAATTTAAAAATTTTTATTTTTCATAAACCAAAAACGAAGGACAAATCTAAAGGTGATTCATATTGGACACAAAATATAAGAAAGGAATCACATCAGGAAAGAAAGAAAGAAACATGAGTAAAAAAGAAGAAAGGGGAAGACTGCACTGACGACTTCGAAGACTTCCATTGCGTTGCGGGATTTCTTTGTATAAACAAAGACCAGTAGCTGAGTTTGTTATAAATTGTATATCCCGTCGCGTTGCTAGTCCATCCCGTTCCCATTCGGTTGGAGACGTGGAACCAATTTCAAAGAGTTACCGAATTTGCATATATGATGACGTTAGAGGAACTACTGCGTCATTTTGAAGTTTGTGATTAATGTGATTCCCTTTAGCGACAAATTCGCTGGAAATGCTCTTCTATGCTATGTATTGTTTCCTATGATAAAAGTAAAAGTTATGATATTTTTACTAAGGTCTAAGGTCTTAGAATACATTGGGAGCAGTTTTGAAGAAAATTATTCTTTAAGAGGCCAATTTTGAGTTATTGCTATACAAATTAAAAAAATAAGCCTACAATATTGGGTTACTTGGGTTCCAATAGACTAATAGTTTTTGAAATTTCAAATTATTTATTTTTTAAAAGTTGGCCCTTACGTCTTGCTCCTCAACGTTATGATGGGACCAAAAATGTAATAATTTAATTTGTTTTGACACTGTAGTGGGGCTTCACACCAATTTGTTGAACTTAATTCAAATTATAAGAATTACGGACAAAACTAACTTAAATCTGAACTTATAGCTATGAGTGGGGGAAAATAGTTAAAGATTATATGTTATGAAGTTGAAGTCAAATTAATTTAAATTCGAAAAATCCAAAGCATACGCGTAGATAGGTCATAGGTGGTGTGATGTTTTAGTAAATAGAAGACTAAAGGGCTTATCGGGGTATTAGTGTTGAAAGGAATTGAGTTATAAAAGGAGGAGGTAAGATCAAATTGTTTTCAGGGAAGGAAGTAAAGTGAAGATATGGAACGCAAACATGTGACGCATTTTCAGTTAGTAAAGGCCATAATCTGACTATGTCGAGTTTAAGAAATGTTAAGTATAGTAGCTTTAGAAATAGTCAAGATATGTTTAAACGAGATATCTTCATGTATTTACAAGATCTTAACTTGTTGAATTTAATATCATCAACGTAATAGGATATTTAAAAATGATTCATGATCCATTGATTGATTTTATTAATGTCGTTAATGGTTAGGATAAAGAAGAGCGGGCCTAAATTTCTACCTTAGAGCACACCAGAAGTATATTGAAAAGTGTTGGAATGTGTGGATCGGAGTTTAACATTCACTATTCTCAACGTTATACTTATAAGCAATCAATTTCAGAAAAAAAGGCCTCAAAACCTAAAGAGGAAAGATTTGTAGTGGCTGATCTTTGTTTTTTTAACTTCCCATAGGATGTTATTGTAATGGGGCCGATTTGTCAAATTGAAAATTTTGACATTTATCTACGTTTCAAGGTCCCTTGAGTCGAAATAAAAGATATTTAGAAAGATGTCTGTGCGTGCGTGTGTACGTACGTTTGTACGTCCGTACGTTCGCGACGTTTTTTTCATCCTCCATAGCTTAAGAACCAGAAGAGATATCGACTTCAAATAAATTTTGTTATACAGATAATAAGACAGAAAGATGCAGAAAGGGCTCTCAAGAAAATTGCGTGGGTGGTTTTTTTACCATAGCAGTTTGAAAAAAATGTGAAAATTTTGGTTAACCTTAAATATCTTACGAACCAAAAACGCTAGAGACTTGAATGAAATTTTATATAATATATTGTAACGTGATACCAAACAGGTATATTTTTTGAAAAAAATCAATATAACGGTTTTTTTATAAATAAATAAAACTGAAAAAAAAATTGTTCACCTCCAAAATTTTACGACTGAAATATGATTTCATCTCTAAAACAATTTTGTGCAACGAAGAAAAATGTTTTTGACATCTGATAAAATTTTGAGAAAAATCTTATTGACAGTTTTTTTTACAAAAAATAAAAACCTGAAAAAAATGTATAAAAATTGGTAAAAATTGATTTTCGACTCAAATATCTCTTCAAAAATTTAAAATATTGGTTTCAAACTAATTTTATCTTATAAGAAATATTGTTTTCAACATTTGGTAAAATTTTTAAAAAAATCGAATTGACAGTTTTTTTACAAAAAATAAAACTCTAAAAAAAACAATACCTACTAAAACTTGGTAAAAATTTACTTTCGGCTCAAATAGCTTTTCAAAAATTAAAAATATTGGCTTTAAACTTATTTTATTTCACCGAAAATATTGTTTTCAATATTCAGTAATTTTTATATAAAAATCCAACAGTCCGTTTTTTTCATAACAAATAAAATCTACAAAAAATAGTGCACAAATTTGGTAAAAATACATATAGACAAACTTTTAAGCAAGACAAATCGACAGACGGGATGGGAAGTTATCAGTGTGGGTCGCATCCCAGCCTCTTTTTTTTAAAGAAACCGTACTGAGGTATTTTGGAGCCAGCAATGAAAAGTCAGTAGTTCATATAAAATGCTTTCGAAAATGGTTGTAATAGGAAAAAGTTTAGCTTTTATGTCGCTAGTGTTTCACTACTCTATGAGTTGTTTATTATAAGCTCAAAGCTTACTATCGTTATTTTGTACAATTTGGAGAAACGAGCTATGACATTGATAATAGTTTGCGAGCACAGAAGGGGCTCTGTTTAGGTATTTTGTGTTAAATTTTAAAGTATATTTTTGATAATTCTATCTGAGACTAACGTTATAAGTTTAATTAATTTTTAATGATAATTAGTAAAAGATGATGTGTCCTTGTCAGTTGTTGTTGGGTAGGATTCGGGAACGGATCCGGAGAGGGATTCCAGGATTCTTTGATACCATCAGAATCTGGTGTGCTGCGGTCGGCGGTTACGTAGAAGGTGCCGACGCTTTAATTTGTACGGCATCCCTTATGGATATCACGTCTAAATATCGGTCGTCTGGTGTTGAGTTGCCTGTAATTAAACTAACAGGGATGGGTTGGAATTTTCTTCAGCATGTTAGTGCCAAGGTGGTGGAAGTATGCATAAATTGGGACGATGCCAGCAGGTTCGTAAAGACGCGTGTTGCTATAAAAACGAACGGAATTTGGTTTCTTATAAAGAGAAGTGCAGGCTCGGAGGACCTTACATTCAAAAACTTGAATCTTCTTTATGAAGGTGGGACTGATTGTATACCGTATAGGGAAACAGGAAATTAGAATATAATGAATGAGTTGCTTGTGAAGCAAGAGCTTAGTCCGAGTGAAGACCGCATCTTTTGGGTAATAGTGGACGTAAAAGAGAAAAGGCACCGTTTGCCTTTCGAATTTGAATTTAAATCTCTCAGAGAAAAGGATTCCAGGATATTTCACGGTTTGATTGGGTCTAACTACAATATTGCCAGGAAGGTTCAGGGATAGCTGATAACATTTTGTTGCTAAACCATTCTTTGAGGCTGTTGGTAGTTTTTCACCTTACGTGTCGGAACCTCCTTATGAATTGGTGATATTAGAGGTATTCTCCATATTTTATTAAATATACATACATAGATAGGAGTTAAAAAAAAAAGAAGGAATATATATTCCAAGTACGGCATCCGTTATAGGAAGAGCATCGCAGCCCAGAGTGAAACCATGATTAAGTTAAGAAAATTTGTTTTCAATGGCCGATGAAGCAAAGCAATTGAATAACAATTAATCCAGAGAAAATAGATCTAGGGCAAATGGGCCATGTATGGTTCAAAAGAATCCTTGGAGAGTGACCAAATTCTCCAAAAACAGGAATGGTGAATAATGATTCGAAATTGACAGAGACTGCGGGTTAAACTTAAAGTTATGGTCATGAGCGATCTACACATAGAAGCAGCGGATAAATCCAAATTTAGTTCACCTTTTTTTCCATTAAATGTTTTTTATGATTGATTGTATAACAAGTTATTTGAAGACGATCTTTTTCATCAAAATAAGTCATTTCCAAATAAGTTCGCAGAGTGTGGAACAAGAACTACCAAATCTACCTACTGATATTGAAAATTTTAATGAAATGTGTCAAAATACATAAGTTTCCTTAGTGTGCGAAATTGAACATTTAACGAATTTTTTTCAATATCTTGAAAAAATTTCGTATCTTCATATGTGTAGTAAATAAACTTAAATCAAAAATTTAATTAATTCCATTTTATTCTACACACTTTCAACTATGTCTACAATTTAAATCATTATTAGAAACACTATTGATAGATACTTGCGCAGTTTCGCGTTTTCAAATGAGATTTTAAATTTAAAGGCCTAAGAAAATGCTTAAATTAAATTCAACTTTTGTCTTTTTATTTCAATTTATATATCCACGCAATATGTATATATTTTTGTATGCCACTCAAAAAAAATGTAGCTTAACAAGTAAAACAACAAACATCACATTAAAATTTCGTATAAGCCTGAACATCGGTCCAAGATAGTATCAACTTAAAAAAAACAGAGAATTGCACATCAAAAATTGACACCTCATTGTTTCGAACAAACAACAAATGATAAGATAACGAGTAAGCATTCGTAACAGTCTGCGTAAAATTGGCCGAAAACTTATTTTCTACATAAAGTGATCGATATGGCATAATTTCAAATATTAAATTACTATCATACCCGAGAACTCCCTCAACCAAATTTTGTTTCAAAGTTTAAATTGGATTTTGCGTCTCAAGCTTTTTTAGAGTGAGACTCAGTTTTCTTTGTCTTGTATAAAGTTAGCAGAAAATTAAATCTTTACGTTTTCACCCTTTTAACCGACAAATCGATATAGCTCATTCTTATAGTGTTCATATCGTAAGATAGAACTCGTCCCAAAAAATATGAAAACTTACTTTGTGTTTATGAATTGGATAAGTTAGTTTAACACACAAACAATTTCTTTTCCCAGTTTTTATTTTTTTATTATAATAAAAATTTAACGCCCAATTTCTTCACAAAGTTCTAAATTCCCTTTAGAAATCGATCTAGTGAATCTCAGTTTAAAGATAGAACTTAGTTTTTAAAATATTTGGAACTCGGGCATTTCTTCACTTCTCTAGAACTCGATCTAAAATCATTATCGAGTTCTAAGCGCTTAAAACTTGATATTTTTAGAACCTACTTTTAAAATGTTTTTGAAACTTTTGAATCACTCTGCAGAATATTTTGACAGAAGTTTCCGTTTTTAAATTCCTCAATTCAAAATACAAAATAAATATTTCTGTAGCGCCTATTTTCTTTTCATGTATGTATGCCTATTTTTATGCATATTATAGTGAATATGTTGTGCATTTATCAACAATATTCTTAGATAATATGATCAAGGACAATACGAAAGTAAGAAAACGAGAAAGCGGTAATGATGGTGATTTGCCCGAAAGCAAAAAACACAGAGGCGACAACTTTGACTCAAGAGGACACGAGCTTTCTGTGTAATTTGTTGGTAAAATTTGGTCAAAAGGGAATTCTGAACAAAGAGACTAATGTCGCAACTAATGACATAAAAAAAATACAGACCCGTGCATTATAATTGCATTTCCTGATCAGTTTTAACGTAGCATTTTCGTTCAGATAAAGACCCAAAGAGAAGTTCCTGCACTAATTGGTAGGCATAAGAAAATTGTAACGGCATTGCGTCAGTTTACCACTTGTGCAAAACAAAATGCGCTGCAAAGTGGTGGGGGACCGGCCAATACACCAGCCGTGCTGAAAATTGAAATGACCGGCGAAGTACTTCAATTGAAAAATTATTACGGTCATTTGCTCACAGGGTTGGAATCTTTTGATTCTCCAATTGTTGCTCACAGCAGTAAAATTTTACTTCCGCAACCAGGAAAAGGTAGTGACACTACCTTTTCCCGTAGTGCAGACGATTGCCAAAATCTGCGTGAAAAAACGCCGCCATCTCAAACCGTCAACTCTTCACCGATAGCTGATATGTATGCAGCTTTGTCCACCGTACCCACAGGTACGACAACGGTACCGCAGCCGATTGTATTTTCACGTGAGTACAATCAATTGCTCCAATTGTTCGTGGAAATCGCCCAATATCATAAAAAGCTACAGCCCTTAGTTCTTCTGCATTTGCCGGCATTTTGACGAAAGAGTGTAGGTGACGTAACAATGCGTTACAAACTTTTGGGAGTACACGACATAGATAACAGTTAGTGGCATATTTCCACAAGCTAAGAAACGCAGAAAAATCAGCAATTGTTGTTCTTTCAATATATTACGAGTCCTATAGCCAATCAAGTATGTAGGTACATAATATACTATGAAGTTTACATAAGCATAATAAATTTATTACAAATTTTGACGTGGTTGTGGATGTTGAAGGTTTTCTGCCACTAGTTGAATGACTGCTAAAAACGTTTGTTTTGTTAAACGGAAGCGCCGACAAAAATCGGTGTCGTCCCATGTGTTAATTGTTGCACGTATTGGCATTCGATAAATACGCCGTTCTTCCAGGATATCGTCCATAATAAGGAAATCATTAAAAATAAGATCCATTTTCGTAGGATATTCGCTATTTATTGTCTTTTAATATATTTTCCGAAAATGATTAGAAATTCAATTCATTTTCATTTCGCTCGTTGAAAAAACGAAATTATAAATAAACCAAGTTTTAAGGCACTAGACCCCCGAATTTGAGGGTCTAATTCTATCGAAGTTCTGACTATAAGTTCTAAATCTAAGTTCTAACGCGTTAGAACTTGATGAAGAAATGACGTAGAACAAATGAGTTCTAAAATTTCACTAAACCGAGTTTTAAGGGCTATAACTTTGTTAAGAAATCGGGCGTAAGTGTTTTCAACAAATAATACATTTATTTTTAAAAATTGGTTCAGTGTGCAAGACTGGCCAGTATCATTTTCAAAGAAGTACGGACCGTCTACACCTCCAGCCCAAAATCCACAGCAAACTTTATTATGAAGCATTGTAGATCTTGCCTCGATTGGTGTCGTCCTTAATCCATTCATCCAAAAATGGGCCTCATTGCCAAAGATAATTTTTCGACCAAAATTGGTATATTTTCGTTAGATCTTGAGTTTCATTCACTGAGCCAGTGGACTGAAATTTGGTCACTACGATGTACCCCAATAAAAATGCGCAACTTACTTATCGTTGCTACCAGATAACACCGATTTTGATAATAAAGTTTAATCATTTGTACTTGTTTCTCGACGCTGCAACTGCCATGACGATTTGTCTTTCGCAAAAGACACAAAGAAGATATTTTGATAGAATGTCAAAGAAACAATATGGACGTAACGACCTGTCAAAATTAACTCGTCCTTATTTGAAACTTATTACTATTATTATTTGTGTAATTAACGCGAAAATGGAGATATCTAGCTAGGACCGAGCTAGATGGAGAAAGAAGCACAGATTCGACATTTGTACGAAACGGTTATTCATCCAAATTTCCGGCAGCCTACCAAACGTCACTTTTGCTTTGCCTATGCTTAGATGATGTCTTGTTATGTTTCTCCTTCGATGGAGACGAAACTTCCAATGTATTTAAAGTTCTCCGCCGGCTGGCTGTAAGAGCATATTTATTGATCATTTTTGTTTTGCCGGAATTAATTTTCAGTCCCACGAATTCTGTTTCTCTCTCTACACTTGTTGTCATTTGATGGAGATCCATGAATCTATGAGAGAGTAAGCAAACATCGTCCGCGTAATCCGCGTGGTTTAAAAAGGATTTCAGAGCTTTTTGGATCCCTTCGCTACCTGACACAGCTGTACGCAGTACATGGATTATCACCAGCAAAAACAATAATGGATAAAGAATACAGCCCTGCCTGACTCCGCTACCGATTTCAAAATCCTCTGACAACCTACCATCGTGCAGGATGTGACACTTGGATCTATCATATGTCACTTTCAAAATTGCAATTAGTTTTTCTGGGATGACCTCCTCAGCAAACAGAAACTGCAGCAATGACTTAGACAAAGTGTTATCACCGCTGATCCTTTTGATTGTGTATTTTTCTCAGAAAGCTTTTGAAAATATAATTGCACCCAGCTCTGCGTCACAATGTGATATGAAATTTTATAGATGGGATCTATAGCTTTTGAAGAAGACGGTTCTCCTTTAACGGTGGGCTAATACCCTACCACAAAATGCTAAATTGGACAATTCGTCAAACATAAAGAAATCCACAAAGCCAAAACATATTACCGCAATTTCAAAAATTCTGCTTAGTTCTTCAAAATTAGTTTAACCTTAACAATCAATATAGAAATTTTTAACTAGATCGAGTTGTAAAATTTTTATTTTGAAAGTAATAATATTTTTCAAAGAACAACGTCAATCGTTTCATTTTTCTTCTTTTCGTTTCGAAATACCAACAAATTAAACATGGAACTTTAAATGTCATTATTTATCAAAGATTATAACAAAAAGCAGTCGGGAAGTGCGATACGAAGTCCTTAGATATATTTTTTTACGCCTTATAGAAAGTCTTAGAACTTAATGGAATTTTTTCGAGTGGCTATTTCGAATTGAACATTTAAAAATGTTTCTTAGAAGAATGAAAAATCCTCTCTGATAATTTCGCTATAAGCCTATAAGTAATACGATTTTAATTAACCGCAATGTTCTTATTTCGAATCTATCCTGCGATATGTCCTGTCCCCCTTATCTGATTCCGATTGAATGGAGCATAGTTTTATTTCGTAAATTCTTCCATATAGAGTTTACCATAGACACCTACATTTTTGTCTTCTCGCTCGAGTATAACGAAAATTAAAATCCAATACGCCTTCGAATCGCATCCATTGAACATCTGTAATCCGAATCCAAAGCCTAAATGCACCAAATAACCAAACTGTCCAAAGTATACAAAAATACCTACCTATAGTGGGCATAGGTATGTAGGTTTCTATATATTTTCCCAAAGGGAAATCCAATCTTGGAAGAAAAATAAATATGTCCATTTGGACTTGTTTTGCGTCATTTTGGTCTTTTTTTATATAAATTGAAACTTAGTTAGCATAAAACATACATTTCAAATCAGTTAATTAAGATGTACCTGAAAATTTAAAGCCACTATGTCTCTGTTAAATGCAAATCAGCTCTTTCGATATTTTTGCCCGGGTCGAGAAAGATTGGACGATTTGTGCACGACCGAACGAAGTAGTCGTCGTCCGAGTCCAAGTCGACGACGAAAAGGCTTCATGGCAGAATTGGTTCCACTCTGCCACCACCAACCAGCTATGGCCTCTCACGTTCTATAGGGGCCTTAACTATGTCGGACTTGGAAGTGGAGGAGGACGCAAGATACGAGATCTTTAGGAGTTTGTGTTTTTGGCCTTTTTCTTGAATGCGGAGATGGTAGCCGGAGCGGGTAATAGACAGGCAAATATTCCGTTGTTAATTTAGTGGATAATCTGTGCACAAGAGGTGGATTATGTAGGTGAACAAAAGGCGCACTCCACGTATAGATAGACCCTCAGATAAAAGAGGAGGCACACTACCGCACTACCAAAACTATATACCGACCGCGCGCTCTCCCACCCGCATAGACATTCACTTTGCGCTTAATTGTGAGCGGTCGTATAAATCAATCAGCTACTGCATTGAGGCCTGATGCTGATGGGCCATGAAAACATGTCGGACATTTTTACCGACATTATATACGTTTATTTAAATATGGTCGCGCAGGTCGTCCTGGTGATGGACTATGGTTAAATGCTGAGCGATAAACTGGCAAAAGTGGAGGCTTTTGGCTGCTGCCTTTTTCTTTGATGGCAGCTGGAAGATGTTGATGAAGACGATGTGAATACCAATTGCAATGTTAAGTATATGGAAAAGCTTGGCTACTTTACTTTGACTATACATCAGGGCATAGGAGAACGTATATGAATATTGAATTCAGATGTTACCTGTTTTAAAATTCTGATGGAGAAAAGTATTGTGACAGTATGGTTGACAAGAAAACAATTATTTTGTCTACCAAACAAAATTAGACACTGCCTACAACACTGGCTTTACTTATTTTCAATACTTCTTTTAGTGATTCAAGAATCAAGATCAAAACATGATCAAATGAAGAGTTTTTTTAAGTTAACAATTGTACAACAAATTCTGCAAAGCTTTAAAAAACCAATGCTTTAGTTTGGAAAAATATTAAATATTTCAACTTGATCGCACACAAAAGATGGAAAGATGGACTTGAACTGATTCGAGAGGGGTGGGGTGTTGTTCTTGAGACAGCGCACTAAAAGCTATACCTGATACAAGAATATATTTCAATGAAGGTTTCATGAAAAATGATCACGTTGTTGAAAAATATGTAATTGTTGTTATCAAGCCATGGGTCCCCGACAAAGCTTTATGAAGTGTGATTTCTTAGCTATTATCTTTTTGGCAACACTGATTTAAGCGGCTGATGCACGTTTCTTCTTTTGTTTCACTGTCGAACATCTTCAGTTTGGTCTATTAATCTAACCATGAAGCGTTTTACAAATGAACAACGCTTGCAAATTATTGAATTTGTTTAAAAAGTTCATCGCACACTTCTTCCATTTTATGGTCAGTTTAATCGACTCACGGATGCGTCTATTCGGGCTTTTGTGATTAAATTTCAAATTTACATTGTTGGACATGAAACCACTTACACGCTTACGTAGAGTGCGAACTGATCAAAATCGCAGCTATATCGGTCAGGGTTAATGATGACCATCAATTATTGATTCCTCGCCGTTCGCAGCAATTGGGCCTCTTTTACTCAACAAATGTGGGAAATTTTGCAGAAGGATTTAAGTGTGATGAATTGAAGCCGAACGACTTACTGTAACGGCTCTTGGAAAGTTGGCCGAAGATCCACTTGTTCACCGAACAATTGTGTTCAGCGACGCAGCTCGTTTTTGCCTCAGTGGGTACGTAAATAAGCAGAATTGTCGATTTTGGAGTGAATATCAGCCAGAAGCATTGCGAGAGCTACCAATGCATTCAGAAGAAGTAAAAGTTTGGTGCGGTTTATGGGCTGGTGGCATCATTTGACCGTACTTCTTCAAAGTTGATGCGAATCGTAACGTAACTGTGAGTGGTGAGTGCTACCGTGAGATGATACTCAACTTTGTTTGCCCACAATGCAAGAGCTTTCAACGACAGTGAACTTATTAAGAGGCAAGTTCTTACTTACTTACGGTGGCGCTACAGTCCTGTGTGAACTAGGGCCTCACCCAACAAACTTCTCCATCTAGCTCGGTCCCTAGCTAGATGTCTCCAGTTTTGCGCTCCAAGTATGGGTGAGGTCACCTTCCACTTGTGCGCGCCACCTGATCCGCGGGCTTTCTACTACTGCGCTGTAATGTAGGTGTGGATTCGAAGACTTTCCGGGCCGGAGCATTGGTTGCCATGCGCTCTACGTGACTCAACGATCTTAGTCGTTGGACTTTTACCCTTCTGGCTAAGTCTACGTCGCTGTACAGCCAGTACATCTCGTCGTTCCATCTTTTCCCACACTCCCCTTCGATGCATACGGGACCGTAGATCACACGAAGAACTTTTCTCTCGAACCGACCCAAGGTACTTTCATCCGCTTTTGTCATAGTCCATGCTTCTGCACCGTATAGCAGGACTGGGATGATAAGGGTTTTATAAAGCAACACTTTGGTCCCTCGAGAGAGGACTTTACAACTCAATTGCTTTCTTAGTCCAAAGAATCGGAGGTTAGCAAGAGTTATTCTGCGTTGGTCTCACCGCTGGTGTTGTTTACAGCGGAGCCTAGGTAGAGGAAGTCCTTGACTACCTCAAAGTTACGTCGGCGTCGGTCGTTGGTGACGTTTTGACTAAGACGTCGGTGGTGTATGTCCTTTCTTGACGACAGCATGTACTTTGTTTTGCCCTCATTAACCGTTAAACCCATTTTTGCCGCCTCTGCCTCAATACTCACAAAAGCCCCATTGACATCACGCTGAGTTCTTCCGATTATGTCAATGTCATCAGCATATGCTGGTAATTGGACAGACTTTTGAAAGATAGTGCCTCTAGTGTTGAAGTGTGAGCTTTGCACTATTCTTTCAAGCATGATGTTAAAAAAATCACATGACAGCGCATCACCTTATCTAAAATCTTTTTTGACATCGAAAGGTTCTGTTAAGTTGTTTCCAACCTTTATGGAGCAGCGTGAATTCTCCATGGTCATCCTGCACAAACGGACGAGTTTGGCAGGGATGCCAAAACTAGACATGGCTCTATACAGCTCGTCCCTGTAGATGCTGTCATATGCGCCCTTGAAATCAATGAAAAGATGGTGGGTGTGGATTTGGTGTTCTTGGGTTTTTTCCAGGATCTGCCGTAATGTGAATATTTGTTCAACTGTGGACTTTCCTGGTCTTAAACCACACTGTTAAGGACCTATTCGGTTGTTGTCGATGGGCCTTAGACGTTCACATATTATGGCAGAGAAGATTTTATAGGCGATGTTAAGTAGACTGATTCCTCTATAGTTGGTGCAGTTTAGAGGGTCTACTTTTTTCAGAGGCGAGTTCAGTGAAGATTTTATTTGATATCACTCATTTCAACGCCTCAGAATTGTGTCTTTTTTTCTAAGGGCAATTTTTTCACTATTGTTCAATTTGAGGCAAATTGTAAGGCTGATCAAGTTTTATTGAGTTGAATCAAACTGTAGAGTTAAACGCAAATACAAATTCCTCTTTCTTCACTGATTTGCTTATAAGACAATATTCCTGGGACATTTTCCAAAATGTCATATTCAAAATAAATTATGAGCCACATTTGATAAGTTCTACCAGAAACAGCGAGCCTCTGCAGAAGTTATTTAATGTATTAATGGCTTCAACAGTAGGTGGGTTTTGTTCGATATCCCGGTTTTTATACTCCCGTTTTTTAAAATCCCGATTTCAAAATGAATGGAACTAATTTGAAGTCAATATATTCTTTTGTTGACGAAATATCGAGACCAGAACATCAATTTTTACCAAATTTACTGAATGTCAAAAACAATATTTTCGGTGAGCAAAAATAAGTTTGAAGATAATATTTTTAATTTTAGGAAATAGATTTGAGTTGAAATAAAATATTACCAACTTTTTAATATTTTTTTTTTTAGGTTTTTACCCACGCAATTATTCATAGTCCTTTCTGCATCTTTTTGCATTAATATCTGTAGGTTAAAATTTATTTTAAGTCGATATCTCTACCGGTTCTTGAGATATGGACATCGAAAAAAGCTTCCCGAACCTTCGAACATGCGTACACACGCACTCACAGGAATCTCTCTAAAATCTTTTATTTAGATTCTAGGGACCTTAAAAAGTCGGAAACTGTCAAAAATTTTAATTCAACAAATCGGACCGATTACAGTAATTTTGTATGGGAAGTTAATAATGTTTTTGAGAGATATTGAAATTGCAATGGATAATGTATTTTTATTTCTTTTCGTGGAACAATCAATAGGTTTTTATTATATTCTGACTCCGACACGAGCGATAGGGACTTATAGGAAATTTTAAGGTTAACACTTCTAATAATAAAAAGACTTTTTCGGATCAGTTAAAAAAATGAACAACCGCTGGTGGCTCTCAACCAAAATGTTAAAATCCAGAGATTTCGATAGTTTTTTGACAACAGAATCGATAACTTTTGAGTGATACCAAATTATAACCATTCATAAGGTTACCTCGTTCGTGAGTTAACTCTGAATTTAAGACTAACTAGCCCTGGGTTTAACTTGGAGTTAACTCAGCACTGGACCTACAGTTTTAAGCCGAATCCGAACGGCTAATTTTAGAAAGCACTTTTCATGACAAGAATTACTCTTGGAGAATTTGTCACTTCCTCGCAAGAGGCAGTACCCGTGCAAAAAAACTTTAGATAGCGCAGGCAGGAATTGAACCCAAGACTATGCTCTATGCTGCATGTTAAAAAATCTTCATCCACTAGTTTTATTAAATTCTTGAATCTTGCCCAACACACTGTGTCTTTCGTTTTCCTTTTTTAAATTTTGTAAAAATTCAAGGCGTTATCTGGACCAAGTTTTATAGGAATGTCCAATATTATTCCGTTTTCTTTTTTGTTTCGCTTGTTTCATTTCAAAAAGTAGGTATTTTATTGTTGTTTTAGCTTTTTTGTTATTATATATCTTCCTCTCCCATATGACACACCAAAAAGCATTCCACAATCATTACTCTGGGGAACAACTTGTCCTTATACACATATGTTATGTTTGTAGCCATAGTGATGCATTCGGACTTCTTCTGGCACTGGCACTCGGATTGGAATCAGGATTCGTGTTGGATTCTTGACTATATGGATGTGAATATACTGAGTATAGTGTGTATGGGGCCTTATAAGCATAAAATGATTGATGCACACTTTTATGTGTCTGGATCGGTTTCCGTTCGAATAAATAATTAAGAGACGTTCCATGTTCGCTGTTGTCTGCTTAACGGTCTAAGGATGGATGGGTTGAGGGTTTTATGGGCTCATAACGCTGCTGGGACTCAGGCTGTTAGCTCACAACTTGCGCAGCTTGTCTGTCGCCTCACTCGGTTGTTTTTCTTTTTGTTTCGTTGTTGCAGCAGCAGCATTCATGATACCACACCATCAGAGTATCGGACGACAATCCGAGTGATTGTCATTTGAAATCGCGTATCTTTGAGATTTCTTGTTAGTTAAAGTTGGTAGAAGGTTTATAAAGTTGTCAACCGGTTGTTGTTTGATTATTGTTTGTTTTTTTATTTTAATAATTTTCTCTTAACAACAAAAAAGTTAATTGCTGAGTTTCATGGAAAGGGTTTTTATATTTGTTTTGCTCTTTGAAGCTTAAGTGCGACAGATATTAATTACCTAGTTGTTAGGTGTATCAAATGAAAGAGCGCGCGTTAATGGATGACAAAAAGTTGACGACCGACATCAAGCAAAAGTAAACGCGGCTCGGCTTGGCTGCTGATCCAATTGTATGGTCATTATCACGCTTTACATTCTGAGCAATCTTGCATGCAAATTAATAAGTGTTTATTTTTGTTTGCAATTCTCGATAGACTTTGTAGAGTATCTATGGGTTTTTTGCAAGGCCGCGCCCAACTTCCCTTTGGTAGGGTAAAGTAGGGCAGCAGTAACCTGAAAAAAGGGATTTGTTAATATTATTCTGGTATTTTGAGAATAGAATCTTAAAAAAAAAGAAATATTGTTGGAATCGTTTCTTCTTAAAACTTCATGGCAATTAGTTTTTACGAGTGATATAGGCTCTTACAGTGCAATTTGCTATCAATTTTTTCAAAGGTGACTTGAATTTAAAGAGCTGCTAGTTTCTGAGCATAAACCAATGACTTATGTCGTAATAAAAATTAATTGAGAGGCCTGTAATGTCATAGAACCATTTATCATTTTTAAAGAAAAAAAAACGATGATGACACCAGCGTGTAAACCACACAAAATTGTCAACTTAAATAAATGCAGTGGTGATTCGTGAATAATTGTTTGAAGATTGTCAAATCAAGACAGGAATCAGTAATTGGATTGTGTTTAGTATAATTTGCACTATGAAAAGGAACATGTAAAAAATTAGCATCTGTATAGGTCACAAACTACGAGAAATCAAAGCAAAGTAGAAAAATCTATATTAGAATTCATAACATCTAAAGCAAAGAGTATCGAATATAGCTTTCTTCACAGCATTAGAGCTGTTAAATTAATTAATATACACCTAGTCTCATAAGATGGAATATCTGAGTTTCTAAAAACCTTACGTGAAACAAAATTTGGTAAATGGAAATCTTGCACAGCTAACAATCTTAAGAACATCGGCATCATCAAAGCCATTTTGAATAACAAACATTATTTGGCAAATCATTAATAAAAAGGAGTGGTCCAAGGTGGCTGCCTTTTGGTACGCCTAAAAAGTTTTTTTTTGTTATTTGTTAAAGCATTACCAATTCAAACAAATAACTTTTAATCCAATCGAGAAAAGCCGAGTGCACCAAAGAAGCTCAAGTTTTTTTCAAAAGAATATTGTTTTGCTATGATCAAATACGTTTGAAAAATCGGTGTAGATAACGTCGACTTGCAAGCGATTTACTACATTGGCTGCCGTCGTTGTTGATCTTACACCATGCTGATGCTGGGAAATATGATTTCGAACTAACTACAATTTATTTTTTAGTAAATTTCTTCAAATACTTTAGGTATAAACTGAAGTTTAGCAGTAGGTCTATAGTTCTCCACAGATTTCTTAGATCCAGATTTATGCAGAGTAGTAATAAAGTAGAAAATGTTTCCATGTATCTAAAAATATAACTTGTCGTAAAGACATTCTGAAAATAAATGTTTTTTTTTGGCGCGTGACGTCCATTTTGCTTTGGTGACATCTCTCAAATCTTTTGTTTATTATTAAGTTGTTTATGACAAATCATCCTGTCAAACAACACGATTGAACAGCACGTTCAATTGATAAACCTTTATTATGAAAATTAGTGTTCGTTAGCGCATACATTGCGCGCATTGCATCCATTTTACGGTAGACGTGGTGGCCCAATCATTCAACACCCGTACGATCAAGAAACGCAATATAACGTCCCTTTTTTCCAAAGCCTTGGAAACGCTGATCAGCTCAAGAAATATCTCGAAGATCTCATAGTTCATCTCAACGAAAAGTGGAGCATTACATCGCTTTGGAGAAAGTAAGATTATTCCACTTGATATTTCAAAAACATTTAATAAGGTTCAGCATCAGGCTCTCTTATCAAAATTGCATGCTTTCGGTTTGCATGAATCCCTGCTTCATTGGATTAGTAACTACCTTTCGAATCGTTCAATACAACTAGTATTGGATGCATTCAAATCTGAAAACCACAAAATTAACGATGGTGTGCCGCAGGGCTCTGTTCTCAATTTTAAGTAATGATCTCCTGTCTGCAACTTCTAATCCAATACATTGTTTCGATGACGATAGAACTCTTAGCTTTTCATATTCCTTTTCAGACTCACATACTTCTTCTTCGGATGTGGAACTGCAACGCCAAAATATGATAAGCTCATTAAATTCCAACCTTAACAGCATTGTTCAATGGGTATTAAAAAACAGAGCGTGGAATTTAATGCTTCGAAGACCCAATGCTGCCTTGTATCGTTAAATTGAGACATACCCCCCTTGCCATTATCCATAGATGGCACTAGCATCGATGAGACTGAACACCTCGATATTCTCGGTATGTGTGTCACCAAACACCTCTTGTGGAATGATCACATACGCGATGTCGCCAAAAATGCCGCAAGATGTTTGAGTTTCGTTAGGCGATGTAAGAGATATTTTACCACTTTTATCTACAAGACTTAATGTACGTCCAAAGCTTGAGTACAACTCCCATCTCTGGGCTGGGGCTCCTGCAACTTACTTAAGCCCCTTGGATAGTATTGAAAGTAGAGCATTCAAATTGATAGATGATAATATCATCATAAGTTCATTTACTTCGCTTGAACATCGTCGCAAGGTCTCTTGTCTTACCTTTATTTACCGTTATTTTAACGGCTTATGCTTTATTGAAATAGCCATTTGCGTTCCTCCCCTTAAACAGTTCAACGCGCTTCTAGGAATGCTCATCAGTATACCACCGAGCCCTATTTCGGCAGTACTATCAAATTGTTTAGTTGTACTACGCGAATGTGGAATGCCTTACCCCACTCTGTCTTTCCTTGTCATTGCAATATTCAGGAATTCACACCCAATGCGCACCGACATCTCCTTTTAAACCATATCTCCTTTTCCTAGTGCTCACACTGTGCCTCTGCATAATAAGGGTAGTAATATCCCCTTGAGGGTGTGTTTATCATAAAAAAAAGTTGGTACAAATTAATTTTGGACTCGAATATCTTGGAAAAAATTAAAGATACTGGCTTTAACCTTATTTCATATTTAATAAAAATATTTTTTTTCAACATTCAGTAAAATTATTATAAGAATGCAGCAGTCATCTGTTTCCCTTAACATTAATACCTACAACAACTGCTACACAAAATTGTCAAAAATTAATTTTCGAATCTCGAAATCTCGTGAATAAATGAAGGCATTGACTTCAAAATGATTTCATTTTATGCTAAATTTGCTGCTATCGTAAGATAATGTTCTTAGAAATATCAAATGGTAACAAAAACAGATATTCAAATTATATGCATTGGTTTTCAACTCAAATATTATGAAAATAAAAAAGGTATCTTGTTTTTGATCACATTCCCTTTAAAGCCACAATAGTTCTCTTCCTTCTTTTTTCTCCTACAGCTCATTTAATCTACCAATACAAAGACTTCATCAGCATCAGCCCTTTTAGATGTTCTCGACCCATCAGTATACCATTAAATGGTGTTTGATTTGAGTGTCAATAGAGCACATTTTCGGAACTCGGTTTTCAAGTTGTTTTTTGAAGTTATATTTTTTGAAGAGATGGTTCTTGGAATATCGAATAGTTTTTTTCAGGAGACTTGAAAATCAATCCTTAAATGAATCCCCTAATCAAATAGACCGAAAAGTTTACAGTTCCAATAAAGTCAAAAATAGAGGTAAAAATTCCCGCGTAGAGGGGTACTCGATTATAGTTTCCAGAACTTATTTATCAATTGAATGTAGTACCCGTGGAGTGATGGTCAGTGCATGCTAGAGGCCTTCAGTTCAATTACCGCCTGTGACGCCCAGAAGATTTTTCCTGCAAGGAATCGAAAAGTCCTCCTAGAGTAATTCTTGTCATGAAAAATACTCTTTTTCAAAATAGCCTGTAGGTCTCCTCCAGCGTTGTAAGTCACTAGTCTCATTTCTCTACGGACTGCTGCGCGGACTTGATATAATTGTTAATTTACAGGTCTTAGTTCTCATCTTTTCACATAAGTAAGTGCTTAACCAAAGCCTTTAAAAAGCAAAATTCACTTTACTCGAATAAAATTGTCACTATCAAAATTCTCAGTGTCAGTTACTTCCATATTAACAAACCTCCAAAAAAAATTAATGATCCTTACCCTAGTGTAATCTTTTTAGAAAAATGATGTTATGACAGTTGAAGCTGCAGTCCTTTAATTGAGTATTTTGACAGCTTAACTGATATTAAAATCTTACCCAAAAAATTATCAGCAAAATATTTCTTCTTCTTATCTTTCCAACAATAAGATCAACAAGAAGTTAAATTTGCACTTGAGATGGCCCATCAAGTTCAATATTTATTAAGTGATGAAGTATTTATATTAAGTAGGTACCGTATTAGGCACACCAATCTCCTACATTCAGATAAATCGCGCACATTACTGCAGCGAGAGTTTTAACACGTGCATCAGATTATGAAGTTTGGAGCATTTGTTTTGTTAGTTTATGAAGTCCACTTTGACCAAGTGTCAGTCATTTGACGATAATTCATTTTATAGAATATACTCTGCTGCTTGTTTACCTGTTGGCTGGCTTGACTTGGCTTGACTTAACTTTGCTGGCTGTTCAGTTCAGTGTTATGGCGAACTATAATTGACTGTTAAGAGTGGAGATTTGCATAAAAATTGTATCAGATCTTTTGATATGCTGCTTTAAGAGTGCTGCTGTTGATGTTGTAAATATGGTGATCCAGAAAGTTACTATATTTTAGTGAATATATACTTTGTGAGATACTTATACTTACATATGTTCCATTGCATTATACATTTTATATATGATTGCCGGTATAATGAATGGATCTTTGAATATTTTAGACTTTGGTTACATTGATTTTTTAATGAACCTGTCACAGGGCACTATAGCTTATGTACTTAATGAAAATTCACACTTATAGCTCTTTTTTAATACCTATACCTTTTATGCCTCGCCTCATTTGTAAGGAAAATTGTGAAATTAAAATTATGGTGATTCATTCAAAATGACATGTGACAAGATTTAAGTGATGTTAAGTCGAAATAGCATATCAATAAAATTGTGTTGATTTCTATTGATATTAAAATTTAACAACTAAATTGAGACCAAATCCAAAACAAGTTATCTATTTTATAATTGATACCAAGTTTTTGATTTTTTTCATGTACTTAAAAGAAATATTGTGTTTATGTTAATTTGTAGATGTTTTATGGAAATAAAAATGATTTCTGAAAAATGCATCAAACTAACTTCTGTTCCAGTAGCGAGTGATCAAACAAAACCTTACCTATATTTTAAAAGCTTACTGATTTTGTTTTGTGGAGAAAGAATTTTTAACAATTTGAAGATATCTTTATAAACTCTTTAATTATTTTTTAAATATTTTTGTATAAAACGGGCCTTATGGTGGCCGATGGCAGACCTTTTTTCAAAAAAGTTGTGCTGGAAGGAAGTGAAGCTATCTGTACCAACATATGAAACCATTAGGAATAGTTTTTGTTAACATCTGAAATATACGATTCCGTACAACTTCGTCACATTTCCTTCGAAGCCAAGGGCAGGGACAAATTTGTATAACGCAGTTGACAATCTATAGAAACAGAAAAAAATTAGGAAGCGGGTGGTTTGTAGATGTGTGATTTTCAATCTTGAAACATTTTTTGCGGAGTTGGCCTTTTAGACAGGTGGCATTTGATTTATGCAAAACCTTTTAACCATTTTATAATAAATAGACTTAATTCAAAACAACATTTTCAAATCGTGCAAAGTTATTACCAAAATAAAGGTTCGTTTCGCGATACGCGACGCTACGAAGCAATTAATTAATTGATGGAAACCTTTTGGTGAACGTATTATCTTGCAACTAGCGGCTGTAGCTTGGCTTCTTAGATCGTGTGATTTAATACTACTAGACTATTTTTTGTGGAAAGAGAATATTAGGCACGTTATTGCTGACTTACTTACTTACTTACTTAAGGTGGCGCTACAGTCCGGGGCGGACCTGGGCCTCAACCAACAAGCGTCTCCAGCCAGCTCGGTCCCTAGCTAGCTGTCTCCAGTTTCGCACGCCAAGTTGGTTGAGGTCCTCTCCCACCTGGGTGCGCCACCTGAGTCGCGGTCTTCCTCTACTGCGCCGTCCCTCGGGATTGGATTCGAAGACCTTCCGGGCTGGAGCGTTGATGTCCATCCGCTCTACATGACCTAGCCATCTAAGCCGTTGAACTTTGATTCTGCTAACTAGGTCAGTGTCGCTGTACAGCCCGTACAGCTCGTCGTTATATCTTCTCCTCCATTCTCCATCTATGCGTACGGGACCAAAAATCGCCCGAAGAATTTTTCTCTCGAAGCATCCTAAGACGCTCTCATCGTTCTTTGAGAGGGTCCAGGCCTCAGCGCCATAAATGAGAACCGGGATGAAGAGTGTCTTATAGATGGTGATTTTACATGCTCGAGAGAGGACTTTACTTTACAATTGCCTTCTAAGTCCAAAGAAGCAGCGATTTGCAAGAGTTATTCTTCGTTTGATTTCAGCGCTGATGTCGTTGTCTGCATTAATAGCGGTGCCTAGGTAGACAAAGTCCTTAACTACCTCAAAGTTATAGCTGTCCATGGTGACGTTTTGTCCAAGACGTCGTCGTTCAGTGTCCTTTTTTGATGACAGCATATACTTGGTCTTGCCCTCATTGACCACTAAACCCATCTTCTTCGCTTCCGTCGCAATGCTCAAAAACGCTCCACTGACATCACGCTTTGATCTTCCAATTATGTAAATATCATATCATCTGCGTATCCGAGTAATTGGATGGATCTTTGGAAGATTGTGCCTCTAGTGTTGACGGTTGAGTTTTGCACAATTCTTTCCAGAACGATGTTGAAGAAGTCGCATGACAGTGCATCGCCTTGTCTAAAACCTTTTTTGACATCAAATGCATCGGTAAGATCTTTTCCGACCTTGATAGAGCAGCGTGCATTCTCCATCGTCATTCTGCACAAACGGATAAGTTTGACAGGGATGCCAAAACTAGACATTGCTCGGTAGAGCTCTTCCCTATAGATGCTGTCATACGCGGCTTTAAAATCGATAAAGAGATGGTGGGTATCGATTTGAAGCTCCTGGGTTTTTTCCAAGATCTGCCGTAGTGTGAATATTTGGTCGATAGTGGACTTTCCTGGTCTGAAGCCACACTGATAAGGACCAATCAGGTTGTTGACGAATGGCTTCAGGCGTTCACATAATACGGCAGAGAGGATCTTATACGCAATGTTAAGGTGACTGATGCCTCTGTAGTTGGCGCAGTTTAGAGGGTCTCCTTTCTTATGTATCGGGCACACTATGCTGAGATTCCACTCATCGGGCATGCTTTCTTCCGACCAAATTTTGCAGATGAGTTGGTGCATGCTCCCTACCAAGTCATCGCCTGCTGCTTTGAATAGTTCGGCGGTGATGCCGTCAGCTCCAGCAGCTTTGTTTGACTTAATTGCTGATTTACGGTCCCAAAATTGTGTAAAATCAGGCTCGGCCGTTTGCCCGAAATCATTTTTGTATTCTTCTTTAAAACCGCACGTCTAAAAAAACACCCACAATTTTCTAAATGAAGATTTTTAAATTAAAATTTAAAGCAATTCTAAAAGAAAATGTTATTGATACGTTGTTTGCAGGTGGGGCTAACGACTTTGTTTACTCTCGTTCGTATGAATCATTTTATTCTAAGTACCTTTCATGGGAATAGGCTAACAACCTAGCAAATAAATAAAATGGAGTATTAATTTCAACTTTTTTGCGGGGAATACTGTTTACCTTTTCTCTTAAGCTGAATTTATCATATCTTTTATGTTACAGAGCCATTAGTTTAAATAGATGTCGAATCGAACGTTCTCGGTGAAATTACGATATCAGGAAACTTCTGCGGCAATATTATTATTATTATTATTATTTATTATTATATTCCAATTCACAGTAAGAGTACACTTATAAATTTGTGAAAATTAAAAATATTTAAATTACAAAGCTTGACAGTATAACAAAAAATAATTATATGCTTACAAAATAATAAAAAAAAAAAATAAAAATAAATAAAACATAAAACAAATTAATCATAGTAACATTACGTTATTCCAAGCATACAAAAGTTAAAGTTGAAGTTGCTTGATAAGGGTAAATGGGAGCGGGTTTGGGGGTGAAAGTTAGCTAGTTGCTTTGGTTAATAAAATACAGTCTTAACTCGTCACTAAATTGTTGCTTGTCACTTAGTTCTCTCAAGTTTCGCGGAATTGTATTCCAAAGGCGTATAGCTGCGATAAAGAATTGTTTCTCGGATGTAAGGCAGGTGTAATGTGGTAAAATTAAACAAGCAGATCTGTTGGATGTCGAAAGCCGAATTTTATCAAAAAGATATGACGGCTGCATAGTTTTTAGAATTGAAAATAACAAACACATGGTACGAAACTTCATATAATTAAAAAATGACATTCCTAATACATTTTTTTCCAAATGTGAAATATGGTCGAATCTCCTCAGATTGTAAACATAGCGCAGAGCACTATTGAATGCTACTTGAAGTTTTCTTTTGCTTTCAGTATCACAGTTATAAAATATTTCACAACCATATACGAGAACTGGTATAACCAAAGTCTTAACAAGAACTAATCTTGTCTTTGGTGGTGTAAACTTTTGAGCTGTCCATAAAGTTCGAAGAACCCCATATGTTTTACCCACAACTTCATTAACATGGTCATTCCATGTCAAAGTTCGGTTGAACACCAACCCTAAGTTCTTTGACTTATCCACGAATTCAATTTTTGAAGAACCAAGCATAATTGAGGGAAAATAAGACAGATCTAGCTTCTTTTTCGAGATAACAAGGCATTTACATTTCTTCGGATTGAGCGAGAGACCATTGTTTACCGACCACCTCATAATTCATTGGAGATCATCGTTCAGATCATTGGCACAGTTTTCTATGAGCCCAAGAGGGCAGCTTTTATATATTTGAATATCATCAGCATAAAAATGTTTCGATGAATTCAAGATTGTATGTTGTATGTCATTTATGTACATAGAAAAATAACAGAGGGCCCAAAATCGATCCTTGTGGAACGCCCCGTAGCACAGGACAAAAATTTGATAAGGCAGTCTCTAAGAAGACAGCCTGTTTTCTATCACTAAGATACGATGAAACCAATTTTACAGCAGAAGAAGACATATTGAAACGGTGGCTCATCTTATCAATAAGAATAGAGTGGTCAACCATATCAAATGCCTTGGAGAAGTCCAGTAAGACAAGAAAAGTAACCTGGTCTTCATCTAGTTGCGCTCTAATGTCTTCAACTACTTTCAAAATTGCTGTGGTACAGCTATGTTTGGCACGAAAACCAGACTGAACTGAGACGAGAAGATCATTACGTACGAGATAATCATTAACTTGCTTATGCATAATTCGTTCGCAGATTTTGGACAAAAAGGGAAGAATTGATATCGGCCTAAATTCCTCACCCGATGAGTTTTTAGGTATTGGAATAATTTTTGCATTTTTCCACTGACAAGGAAAATCACAGGTCAAAAGGATTGTATTGATAATGTGAGTTATATACGGAAGCAAAAAAGGTAGTATAGCTTTCATAAAAACAGGGTGTATTTTATCTATACCAACTGCATTAGAGTTTATGGATAAAAAGCTTTCCACGACATTCGAACTTTCTATTCTTTCAAAGAAAAACGGTGTTTCAGTGGTATGCCGCTAGAAATAGAAAAATTTGGATCATTAGCTAAACTTTCTGCAGCAATACTCTTGACTTTGCGTGCATTGTGATGACGCATAAACCTCTTCAATTTGCTAAAAAATATGTACAACAATTCGGGACTTGTCAGCAAATTATGAATATATTTTTCTTTATGGTGATCTTAAAACTGACCTCATTTTTAACGATGAAGGAGCGAACCAACTCACGGATGAAGTTTCAGCTATAGGTATCGTCATAAATAACTGCCATGCTATTCGATTTGGTCCTAACTCTGCTCCTAGTTTCTTTGACTAAGTGTATCTGTATTTGATTTATCTTATACAGATACTTAATATGATTTTCATTCGGTAAAACTTTAACGACTTTAAATGGACCCTTATACTTGGCCAAAAACTTTTTGTTTGTTCCGGGACTGTTTACAGTGTTTTTTTATTAAAACAAGATCACCAATTTTATATTGATTAGAATTTTTGTATCGTTTATCAAAAAGAATTTTATTGTGTTCCTGACTCTTAACAATTTTGTCTTGTGCATGCTTCCTTAGTTCTTTTAAGTCTCTAGGTTTTTCTTCAATAATGTTTTCCTCTAAATATTCCTTAACGTTATCTTTGATAACACCTTTTTGGGAAACTCCAAAGAGTAGCATACTAGGGCATACACCTGTACTTTTGTTTTCAGTATTGTTTATAGCAAATTCAACCTTTTGTAAAAACTTAGCTCGACAACTTGAATCACTTTCGCACTCTTTTGAAAGCATGAGAGTTAGACACCTGCTGATTCTTTCAACCTTAACATTTGACTGTGGGGAAGTGGTTGCAACTTGTATGTGCTTAATCTCATATTTTTCACAGAAGGTTAAAAAATCATCGGAGGTGAAACAACTCCCCCTATCCGAAATTATACGCTTTGGTGTGCTATAATAAGAAAAATACGATTCCAGACATTGAATAACTTCTTTGGCTGTCGTACTCTTCACTGGATATAATTTCGTAAATTTTGAAAAACCGTCAACAATCACAAAGATGTGCTTCCTATTATTGCTAGCAGTAGCAGGCAATGGACCATAATGGTCAACGTGGATTGTTTGAAACGGTCTGTCTCCTTTAGGGATATTATGCAACACCCCCTCTTTCTTTTCGCTTGGTGGAGAATAATGCATGCACTTTAAACAACTACCAATAAATTCCTTAATTTTAATTTTCATTCCTGGAAACCAATACGTTTTTTTTTCAGGAAATTAAAACATTTATCTACACCTAGATGGCATAGTGCTTGGTGGTGTGTCTGGATGACATTCTTCTCAATCTTCGCCAGAACATAAAAATATAATTGTTTGTTTATCTTTCTATAAACTAATCCAGTAATAAGATCATAACATGGACTATCCCTCTTTTCTAACATCTCGACTATACGTTTCAAAATTGGATCTTTAGCCTGGGCTGCAGCAAGTGCGTGCTAAAAGGACTCGGTATCGACAATTAAAATGTTGTGACACCTACTAAGGGCATCAACATGACCCATTCTCTTACCATCTCGATGTTCGATAACGTAGTCAAAATCTGATAGCTTTAAGGCCCATGGAGATATTCTTGGATTCAAAATCTTTTTATTAAGTGTTTGGTTCAGTGATTTGCAGTCAGTGACTATTTTAAATCGAATTCCAGTTAAATAAATGCGAATTCGTTTAAGGGCATAAATAATGGCAAGTGTTTCCAATTCATGCGAGTGGTATTTGGATTCCTGTGCAGTTGAACGCTTTGAAAAGAAGAAAATCGGATGAAGCTGGTTATCATCTTGACGCTGTAACAATACAGCTCCAAAACCTATTCTACTGGCGTCGCAGTGTAGTTCTGTTTCGGTCTTGGGATTGAAATTTCTTAAAAGTGGAGCGTTCAAAAGTTTTTCTTTTAAAATATTAAAAGTCTGCAAATCTTTTTTACCATATTCAAACTTCACATCTTTTTTAAAAGAACATTAAGTGGCTGTGTTATTAGATAAAAATCTGTAATACATTTTTTGGATAATCGTCATCACCTGAAAACGTTGGCAACGAGTCTTTAATATCGCGTGATGTACATCCACCTGTTGGTCGAATCTCTCTAGCAGGGCTATTAAGTTCGGCTAGCCGTTTTTCTAGCCCTAGAATTTCCCCTTTTTTTCGAAGTACCGCATGAAGTCGACCTAAACGTTGTTGCACAAAATTTTCTTCGTCTACCAAATCGTTGTCGGCGACGGCAGCGGCAGCGCCATCGTCATCGTCGTTACCTTCGACAACATCATTTTCTGGATTGACAGGGAAATAACCCTCGATTTCATTTTGATCCATTGCAGAAATGGCTTCATTTAAGCGAGCTTTAAGAGCAGATTTCAAGCCATTTGTAGCAAAACCCATTTCGTATAATTTCAATTTTAAATTTGGAACAGTAGAAGTTTCCACAAATCTCTACGCACGTTCTTTAGCATTCCTTTTCATGCAAACAAATTTACGTACAAAAAAATATAGCAAATTAATTACTGGGATTTTTATTCCACTTCTGATTTACTGTAATGTTTAATTTGATCAAATTAACAGCATGCAAAATTAAAAACTTAAAATAATTTTAACGTGCAATTTAAATATTTAAGCAAGCAAAGCAAAAGACATTAAAAAACATAACTTCTTCGTATGACTTATTTATTCAGACTGTACTTGAGATTAAGGCAATCATTTTAAAAGAAAGCTTTCTTAAAACAAAGAAACACTAGATTTTATGTTCTGTACATAAAAACAGTTTAAATATCATTCGATCTATCGAGTGATAATTTTATACATAAAATAGTTCATGTTTCGAACGGAACATATGTTCAAAGCTTTTCTTTTATAATATTTCTTTAATTACTGGGATACATTACTTGTATTAGTTAAATAAAGTTTAATTATAAGAGATGAAGTCCCTTACAATTTTGAAATTGTCTTTGAGTGTGATTTGCTCAAGACGGTTCATTCGAGTGTAAGTCCATAGGTGATGGGTTATCGATAAATTCTTGAAAATAATAATAAAATAATATCCAATTTTACCAATACACTAAAATGTTTGTATAATTAGCTCATCATTCCCTGACTGCTGAAAAATCGGGAAAGTTATTCCTGCACCATCCTTTCTGTTGTTTTGCCTTCCAACCCATTATTATCTTAGCCTTTCTGTGCAAGATCTTAGCGAAACATTTCGATTATAATCTACTCTCGGCTTTTCGCCCTAATCGTACCTTTTCTACATCAATGGTTAAGGTAATCGATGACAGTAATTAGAATTTTTGAATGATCTTGATGAGTTGACAATATTATGTCTATTTGATTTTTCCAAGGTCTTTCACAGACTTAACTTCTATATTTTGTTTATTAAGTTGAATGTGTACTTTCGCACCAGTAGAAGATACTTAAACTTAATGATAAACTGTTTAATCAGCCGTAGTCAGATTGTTAAAGATGGTAAAAATTTTCTTTGAAATCTACAGTTGGTTCTTCTGCAAATACTTAACATACCTGTGGCGTTTTATGAAACACCTTCAGCTGCAAAACTCGTGAGAGTTTGAGTTGAACAACTGCTGAATCCATGTTCTATTAATTGTTCATTATTGATAATGGACTTGTTAATGTAAATGAGCTGAGTGTACCGATTTTTTTTTTGAAAAAGTTTTACAAAATTTGTCAAAAAGTAGACGAGCATATCACCAAACTATCCCAAACATTATTACAAACTATAAATTTTGTTAAAGAGGTTGAGTTAGCAATCTACTTTGGTTGATAATACTAAAGATGTAGTTAACTTAAATTTTGTTATTCATGATTCAATTGACAATCTTTTTATCTATAAATTAAAAGTAGACTATAATTTAAAACTGTTTTTGTCAGCTAAAATATCGATTTTAAGAACATCGGATTCGACTTAAAATATTCCATACAGTAAACTGGATTGTTTTCAGTACTGCCCAAGTACAACCGTATTCAAGAACTGATCTGACAAACGATACTTATAAAGGACATAATGATCTTAAAATTAGCTTCCAAATCTTTTTATAAAAGATGGGATTTTTTGAATCAAGCTAAAATGATGTTTATGGTTGAGATTTAAAAGAGTTTTCCCAAGTTCGTAGAGTATAACATATATTCATAGTCAGTCACAATATGATCGTGTGTAAAACTTATTGATTTACACTTGTCAATACTCAACAATGAACAATTTTTACAGCACAATTTGCATAGTCGAAGTAGATTTTGTAATAAGCAGCAGTCTGTTAAGGGCTTAACTATTTAAAATAAATTTACTACACCATCGAATTTTTTAAGATAGAGGGAATGTCGTTTATAAACAGAACAAATAACAATGGACCAAGATGGATACCTTTAGGTACACCAGAATTACCAATAAAAGAATTAGAAGGGTCATTTCTGAAGACAACATTGTAGTGTCTATCATTTAGGTAGGTTGCTATTCAAGCAATACATTTATCATTTAGTCCGATTTACTCTAATTTACTTTAAAGTACTTTATGGATAATTTTGTGTAATGCTTTACTAAAAATCTATAAATCCTCTATTAACTTGTGTGTTTTACTCGAAAGCATCAATAAGAAATGTTATCACAGAAAATAGAGGAACAAAAAAGGAAAGAGCATCACAAACAGAAGATTCAAATAGTTTTGGGTTCGTTTGAGAATAGCATATTTCCAAAAACCGAAAACTGAGAACATTTCAATGACTGTTTAAACAGAAGAAACAATGGGTGTTCAAGATGTGTCACACATTTTTTAAGCATTCGGTTAGGACCAGGATTTAAGTTTTCGTCAAGTTTTAATTTTGTTTAAGTAAGAAGAATCCAATTCTAAGTGGGGAAATAGATCAGTATTTTTAATAAGTGTCAACATAGCCACAATTTGAATAGTTAATAAATTCATTTTAGCACTTGACTAGCTATATTTTTCCTAAGCCTTATTCATTTAATTTCGTTGGCTTTAAAGATGGTGATCAAACTATGATTGATTGTTATCTTTGAGTTGAATTTTACATAGAGGTATGTTCAATTAAATAACATTTTATAAAATTTCAAAACTATTTCAAATTTATTGACTTCCAGTCTAAATCGTTTAAATGGGGAAAGAGTTGATTGAGATTTTATTTTTTAAAGTCAAGTTCACCTTGATTATCACAGGCAGTTTCTAGATAAAACAAACATTTTCTTAAGCTTAAATGTAAGCTTCAGAAAATTGTCAACGCAAGATGATGTCGATTTTCATTAAAATGTTTAATGTCGCTTTGGTTAACAGCACGGTTAGCATTTATGAAGTCAGAAAGGTTTTTGATCGAGTTAAGTTGAATAAATCATAAATAGGTTATTGTGTCGAAAGTAAAAAGTTCAACATCATTCAATTTGTTAACTAGAAATAATCAATTTGTCCGTTATTTAAGTAAGTTATGGTCTTCTATCTTATGACTATTTTTACTCATTTCGATAATCTTTGAAAATTACTTAAGCCTAAATAAATATGCTTTAGATAATCATAATTGTTAACGAGGTATTTTATTGTCCTAGATCTCACCTACTGTAATCTCGTAGATCGCAGATACTGAAAACCATAAAATCTATGAGTAATAAAAACATTTCCACCAAAATGTAATTCATATTTTTTTTATCTAAGAAAGTGCCAACATTTCTGTACTCAACCTTTTACCTTGCTCATTTCTTTAACTTTGTTTATGTATTACCGCCCAAATCTCTTGTTGCAGTATTTGCTTAGCTCCTTTTTGCGAAAAAGGGAATAGGTACCTAACAATGAACCATAACCGCATAATCTGTCATTAGAGCAAAAGAAAATCATAACATGCCCAAAATAAACATCACAAGACAAAAATGTCAAAAACAACAACCGATTATAAAATATCTGAAAAAAACCCACAGTTCCTTTTTGGCATTTTAATAGGTACTTTTGTTTATTCACAGGATTAAGGATACACCTTCATTGTCTATACAGACAGACACAAGAAAAAAGGACACAATTTCTCCGAATAAAAATAGTATCGTCCCCTTTTCTTTCTGTCATGTTAAAAATGTCAACCTACATTCCTTTCTACAAATAATTGTCTCTTCTATAAAAAGGGATTGGAAAACGTATAAAATGTTGATCCTTAAAATATAATATTTTTTGATAAACGATTCAATTACGTTCTCACCCATGTCTTGTTATGCAATCTGCCATAAAGATGACTCAAAAACAAAAGTCAAAGTGACAGATCAAAGTCACAGAGCTAAGAAAAACCTTCTTTCTAGACAATAGATCCTGATTCCCATCAAACAATGCGGCACCTGTGCCATTGTCCTGATAGGCCTGGCATTAGCAGCAGCACTAACAGAAATGCATTCATTTTTTTCTCGCCGCTCCACGCCGCCATCAATTAAACAAGAATAAAAGAGAAAGGTGGATCAGTGATCAGGATCAGTTGCTTAAGGATCACAGGGACATGAAGTTAGGATACAAGAAAAGAAGAAACTATCATAACAAAATTGTATCAGCTCAGCGGGCGAGTGATCCTGCGTAATCGATAGTTTTTCCATATTGACAAGGGTTCGATCAAGGAATGAGGATCAAGGAACGATCAGAAAACTGATCGCAACAAAATAACGATGATGATTCAGGGAACCTTATGATGTGTGTCCTAATTAATTTATGTCCAATGCCAGGAGACAGGTGCAGTCGAGCATACTGCATTCGGCGGCGGCGAGGTGGTATGCATTCGCGATGCATTTTTTCGTCGAAGGTAGTATACCTTGGATAGGAAGGATTCAGCTGGTTGTATGATCTTGCAGTTGTTGGCCATCATCGTCTTCGTGTCTTGTTCTTTCTTTTTCTTAGTCGTTTGCTTTTTTATTTTTGTTTCGTTTTTTTGGCCGTTTTTATAAAATATTAACATTCCCTTGTGTGCCTGCGCCTGGCCTTTTTGGGTAATGTTCCTGCTCGTTATGTGGATCGGATTGGTATTTCACCAGGTTCACACGCGGAGGGAATGAAAATGTCCATGTCCGCGTTTGGATGCGTGCAAAGGGCATAATATGAATTAATTCCCAGCAGATACGAACGATATCCTTTTGGTCAGTGATGGTGATGGTGCTGTTGCTGGTTCCATCATTTTTATAATCCTTTTTTATTCACTTGGTATTCCACCTTGGTGATGGAGAATTCATTGTGGTTGGATATCGATTTGTTACGTGAACAGGTTGTGTGTCTTTTTCTTTTCTTAATTTTTTGGAATACAGGAGGAAGAAAAAGGATTTTTGTCTTAAATGAAAAAGGGAAGGCCAAAAGGAGTTTGGTTATTTATTTTTTACCTTTTATGACAATGATGAAATATTTAGTTGAATTTATCGTTTCGGAGGTATTAACGGAAGCGAATTGATTTTATTTCATTCAATTATCGACATTTATTGGAAGTTTGTAGTCATATAGTGGATTATGGTAAAGCAATATTGTATGAGCAGATGTTTATGTGGTAGCTGATTGCATTTGGAGTGAAGAAAAATTGATTTTCATTTAGTTAAATTATTGTTTTGGTTGAATGTTGAAAAAGAAACAGAAATAATCTCCTTGGGGAAGGAAAATTTATTTCAATAGGAAATGATACGTTTTTGTTATACAAAAATGTGGAAAGGTGTTTTCTAGAGATTCAGGTGGATTTATAGACTATGAAGAGTCATTTACTTTTGCTCTGTCGAATTTTATCAATCAGGCAAGTTCTTGTGCAAATGAAGCACCATTGATTCTTTTTTTCACTGTTTTATGTAATGCAGGTGTCAATGTTATTGGAGATCGATTTAAGCTCAATAATTTATAATATTTGACCCAACATCAACAGAGACTCGATCGAAAGAGACTTAACGTCTTAAAAACTTTTCAACATTTTACATTCAAACTTTAGTGAAGTTTTATTATTTTCATATTTTTAGGTGAAGATGGAAGAAATGTAAAAAAATGTTAATTTTTAAGGAGTAAACCTTTAATTTGGTAATAATTATTTCTTCAACAGTAACAGGATTTGAAAAACCTCAGTTGTTTTGATCCCATCCAAGACAATTTTAAAAAAGCTATAGAGCTTCCTATTTCTTTTTCGAATGGAGTAATAATGAAGAACTTTGTCCTTCAAAAGACGCCTGTGCATACTCAAAATGCAATCGTATTCCATCACAGTAAAGGGTGATTCGTTTTACGGTTTTGAAAGTACAAATAAGTAAGACTCTTACGAAGATACATTTATGACGAACATTTGATTCTTTTGGGGTAATTTTCAGCCACTGTTTTGGACATTTCAGTTGGTATGTTGGTACTCAACCAAATTTGGTAGTCATATGTAAGTAATGGTAATGTAAAGTAATAAATTGAAAAAAGTGTGGCCAATATACGATCAATGAAATCAATCTAATGTTTTGATGAAATTTTTTTTTCAAGTAAGGTTTTTATGCCCTTATATTTTAGAGTTTGGGTCAAGATATTACGTGTAGTTTAGAAAAGATTTCTGATGAAGATGACTTTTCAAATGAAAGTAAGATTAATATGAGTCCACTGACTGCGAAACAGAATCAAACGAGTCTAGTGAAGAAGAAATTGATGCTGATATTCAACCTTCCTAAAGTAGTTAGAAATTTGTCTACGATTTGGTCAAGACCCCAAGCTAATTTTGTGCGACGAAAACCTGTAAGTACTCTTAGAGTTCCCGTACTGACGATCCGTAACAAATCTTCAACAACATTTTCTCTTAAAGCTTATTTATGTATGTTACTCAATGTACTCATTGAAATTTTGCGTAAGTCAAAACAGGCAAACCGAAACATCAAGTTGATATCGGAGAAATGAAGATTGTTTTTAGTTGCATTATAATTATATCTAACAAACATCTTCCAGCCTTCAGGCACTATTTAGAAGAAGGATGCTTGGACCACATCCTTCTTTGAGAAATGATGCCATAAAATCTGTATTTCTCGAGACAGGTTTCAATTCTTGTCTTCCCAAATGAACTTTGCTCCTCCTGAGAAGCCAGACCAAGCTATATTACATTGAGGATGTTGTTGAATGCTTATGATCTCGGTTTTTGAAAACTATAAATATTAGCGCTTTCCAAAGTAGGTATTGATGAAAGCATGACCAAATTCAAAGGATGCTCATCAATGAAGCAATACATGCCCTTGAAGCCTACTAAACGGGGTATACAAAGGTGGATAAGATGTGATGCTCTTATAGTCATAGTGGTGAGTAATTGTCATTCATCTGATATGGGTACCGTTGATAAAAAGCAAAAAGATGCTCAGAACATCAATACACCGTGTCCGGAAATGATAAATGGTGGCAAAAAGATGTTTTATCGTTTGCTCATGATGAGTGTTTAATGTGTGTGTTCATATATATATTCTTTTTTTGGTCTTTAATGAAGGTTTTTAGTAGCTTTTCCTTCAACCAAAGCTTTATCTTTCAATCTTGTGTTAAAAACTCATCTAAACTTGGCAGTAGTAAAGTAGATTAATATCATATTTTTAGCTACAGTAAAAATCTAATTTAATCTGATGAATTTTGGGAATTCTTAAGTCATTCTTAATTCCTATTAATTCTTAAGTCTCAAAACAAAGACCACTTATCGAATTCATGGTTGATTTGGCTGAAAACCTTATTAAAAAGGGAAAGGAAACACCGGCTTTTCAAAGAAGCGGTGTATCTGGGTGAAAAAGGAAATAGTCCACTGGACACTTACCAGTTACAATTCCCACGCGGAAACGCTGTGCAAGATGCAACAATAGGGAACAAATGAAACGATATTATCACTATGCTTCACATTTGTTTGTATTTATTTTTATGATTTTTCTATCAAATCTATAAAATAAATATTTTTGGATAAAAAATAATGTTTTTACACTTCCCAAAACAATGTAAGTAAAAAACGGACGGAACCTCTTATGTTCCACAGACAAAAGCGGCCACAACTTATGTTTTTCATTTGCCTAAAGAAATCATTTTATATTTACATAATATGGCAGTTAAGCATATAAATTGAAGAGTTTTTATGATAGTGGCTTTGCAGATCGAAAGTATTTTTCAATTGCTGATCCGGATGGTATCCCCGATTTTGTTCTGAACAGATTTTCTTCAACGCTGGGAAAACCACTGCTAAAGCTTTTTCATCTGTTTTACTCCTCATATCTAGTTCCAAGCGGATAAAAAACAGCATTTCCTCAGCCCATCCCCCAAAAAATTGAATCTTCCTCAATCTCTAATTGCTGACCAATTGCACTTTACTTCTTTTTAAGGTTTTGGAAACAAGCTCTTTTATCGAAAATGCGTGCTTTCCCTCCCGCATTTGATTAGTAATTATTTTTCAGATTGTTCAATACAAGAAGTATTTAATGGTTTCAAGTGTAAAAACTACAAAATAAATGATGGTGTGCCTCAGGGCTCTGTTCTATCTCCAACACTCTTTCTCAATTTTAAATAATGATCTCCTGCCTACAACTTATAATCCAATACATAGTTTCGCTGATTATATTACTTTTAGCTTTTCATATGTTTTCAAACTGACATCCCTTTTCTTCGAATGGGGAACTGCACCGATAAAATATAAGAAGCTCATTAAATTCCGACTTAAGCAGCATTGTACAATTTAATGGAATTTAATGCTTTGAAATCCATTTCTGTCTTGTGTCGTTAAAGCGAGATATACCCCCCTTGCCATTATAGATGGGAAAAATTTGCATCAAATCGACTGAACATCTTCATATTCTTGGTTTGTGTATCACTAATCACCTTTTGTGGAACGATAACATATGCGATGTCGCCAAAAATTTCTTTGGGTTTCCTTAAGCGTTGCAAGAAATGATTATTGTCAATATCATCTTTAGTTCTTTAATTTAGTTTGAACAATCGTCGTAAGGTTTCTTCTCTTACCCTTTTTAAACGGTTTTTTTTGACGATTTACGTTCTAGAGGAATAGCCAACTGTAATTCCCGGGCTTCTAGCAATGCTTATCAATATATCCTCGAACTCAACCTCGATCACACTGTCAAATACAGAGATTCGTTTTTTAGCCGTACTGCGAGAATGTGGAATGCCTTACTACACTCTGTCTTTCTGAGTCATTGAAATATTGAGTAACTCAAAACCAATGTGCATCGACTTCTCCTTTCAAACTCCCTCTGCTTTTCCTAGTGCTCACACTGTGAAATTTTTAATAAAAATGTATCGTTTCGAATAATTGATGCAACAAAAATTAACAAATTGTTTTCAATACTATGATTTCATTTAAATGAAATACGAAATGATTATTTAAAAACTAACAAAATATTTTCATCATTATCACCAACACAATATTGTAGCCACAAGTCCACAAGAGAAATATTTCTCATCACTCAAGAATATGTTATTCGAAAAATCAGTGTCTTGCCTTTCGTGGTAAGCAGACATATTTTGAAGATTGATGATGTGAATCTAAGTGCAAAAAAAAATACACCAAAGTAAAGTACAGACCCTCCAACATCACTAACGCTTCCACTTTCTTCAAATGTTCACTTCAAAAGTCGGTCGAAAAGTGTCCACGTTTAGATCAACACCCTTGTAGTTAATTTTAATAATTTAAAGGCGATTCTTGAACAACATTCAACCTATAAACCCTATAAACATGAAGAAATTTTATCTTTTTCTTGAAGTCATTTAAGATTTCATTCATAAAGATAGCGCTCCTAAAACTTAAATATGAATTGTTTGCCTACCACATGGCTGAGCTCAAATGGGACATAAGCTCCTTAAGGTAAATTATTCACAAAAATATTCAGAAATTTAATTAATCTAGTCAGCCATAGCCGCAAACCTTCTAGATTTAGATGTGGTGATGGTTTTCAAGAAGAAATAAAATTCATATAATAAGAATTTAGCTTTGTTGTAAAGAAGAGGGCTTGCTATTATGTTTTAAAAATTATGGTTAAGGTAGTCGCCACGGCTTCAGTGGAGAGGCCCAATTTCTAACCAATTTTTTGTTATAATAGGAGCCGTATGTGAGAGTCGAATTTTCTCGTCCAAGGTATCAATCGTCTGGAGCTTCTCAAGCGACTTAACATAAACCCACATAAAATAGTCTAAAACTGTTAAAATACACGATCTTGGCAATCTTGGAGGCCATTATTTTGGTAGTAAATTGCCTGATGTACAAACTTTTCACGAGCAAGTCTATTTATTTTGGCAAACCAAACTGGCAAGTGACATCTGTCAAAAAGGTCAACTCCGAAAAAAGTATTGCCAGATTGTAAAACCAAACACCCTTTAGAATATCATGTTCTGAAATAAAAATCCTCTCCATATTCTTTTCCTTATTTCACATCCCAACAGAAAACTCATTAACCTCGATATTAAATACATCTGCATAAGAAAATTAAGTCATAATTTCATATTTCAAAGTACCCGGATTATACAGAACAAAAAATTAAACCCTTAGGCCCCAAAAGTACGAAGCCCACAAGAGGCTTTAAAAATTACATTCCAATCACTTCGCACGATAATGATCGAAAATGTTAAGTCTCGAACATTAAAACTATCCTCACTCCTTTTTTCTTGCTGCATTCAAAAAAAGAACGAAACGAAATGAAAACATCAACTTTTTCATCCATAAAACACCAGAGACCGTGTCATCAAACAGACAAGACATCCAGAGCACAGCACAAAGATCCTCAGATCCGGCTTATAGCCATCATCATCAGCAGGGCAAATAAATACCTACCATAGGGAATAATTAAATGCATCTGCTTTGCTTTGGTCTCGTAAATCCGAAATAAAAATTACATTTGCATACATGATGGAGAAAATTGGACTTGTTTAAAGGCTCCATATAGTCCATACAGACATCGATCGCCTTAAAGGTAATGTGAACTCATTTCATCACATTTAATGTCTCGTCCTCTGTATAGATTTAGGCTTGGTCAGATGGACGGGGAAAGAGCGGACGCGCACCATCGGTACCTTAAAAGGAGAACATATGGATATATGCAGATGGAGACCTGTGACTGGGACTGGGACTTTGGAACGCTATAGCTTGCTCTTAATTCGTCAATAGCACTAAACTACGTCTAAACGTGGTATCGCTCTCGTTTCATGCAATGTTGATCGTTTTGGTCTTATGTCGAGGACGTATGCTAAATTACATATTCACCAACTGTTCATCATCATCGTCCTCGGTCGTCGTCGTGTTGGTCGAACAGACTGTCCAAACAAAACCGGGCCGGACATAGTCGTTGTTCGGTCAGGAAAGTATGTATCTCAAAACTATAACTTGAGGCATATCCTTGCACTGCTTCCCCATCCCTATAGCTTCTATAAATGTTTGCCATTTTCAGAGCAGACGTCATTTGGTCAAGTTGTGGTGTATATTGGATGGATGGACGGCCTTTTGTGCCAGATAAAGGTACCCACTCATTCCGAAAGGCAAATTCTTCCATAGAGTGCCTTTGTTGTGTTGAGGTGTACGAGTACATATGGAGGAAAGATAAAGCACACCACAAGAGATTCCACACCACCACTGGCATTGAATGAAATCAAATGAATTCTGCACAACAAAAATGTAGAAGTCGGAGCTAGCTTCAGGCTATGCAACCAAACAACAGCCGGTCAGAAAGAAATACAGACTGACAGACGGACAGTACTTCGTCGTCGGATATATAGACAGGCTCCATTCCGACGTCCGTCGTCGAGTCGGTCGACCGTAAGAGCCTCACAAAGAGACAAAAAGACATACCGGAGCTTGTGTTTTTGACGTGTACAAATGGACAAGATCACCGAAAGTAAGATGCACATCACGTTAAATGGGATCTCTCGCACAGGATATCATTGGCCTAACATAATTTAAATCAGAGGCTTCGGCTATTACCTGATGGTACTTTGGCTGCTGCTGCTAAGGCCACTGCACGCTGGCTGACTGCTGCTCCAGTTGGAAGCGATTGGTAATTTGTTAAAATCTTCCTGGCCGAACGACAACATTGCGGGTCTCGATGCGGTCCAATACACAATCCCATACTCATTGTACACAACATACCTTGAATCAGCTCTCAGCATCATCAGGTTCAGAAGTAGGAGCCAAGAAAACAGCGCCAGTGTGGCACTCTCCAGCAGAGAGTTTTTTTCTTGGCCTTTTGGGGCTGAGGAATTAATGGCTGATGCATACGAGTATAGGTGTAGTTATGTGATTCGGTTGGGCATGCAAGCTTTTTAAAGTATAACCATCACCACCATAGCTAAAACGACGACAACAACAAATAAAGTACATCCTGCCGTGGCTATTAATTACGGTAACATGTCATTAGGATCCCAGAGACTACCTTAATGTTGATGCTGTAGCTGTGGAATGATGGTAGCCATGTTGAAGTTGTTATATTTTCGAGTGACCGATGATGAGTGCTTGAATGAAATTAAGTCCGAAACCTTACAACTGCAAAAGATGTTTGAATGTTTTATGATGGAACTCACCTCAGAAAAACATTTGTTAGTACTAAATGAGATCTGCATCTTGTATAAGGTTGATCTAAAACATTCGAATTAGGTTTAACCTATAGCAACAATGAGAAGTTACATGTTTTTAAACGAAATTACAAAGCTTTAAGATAGAACAATACCGCATGAGTTTATGTCTGACTAAGTTTACCGATTAGCATATGAAACAGATTTGCCAATTAATTTTGACTTATGAGAAGTCGGTATTTCGTCAAATTTCATCAATATTGCATAGGATTTCATCACTACTGCTTTGGTAATTAAATATTATTAAAAATAATTCTTATATTAATATAATTTATACTTCATTTAGTGCACATGAAACTTAATGATACTGAGTAATTTATAATACTTCGCCAATAGTTGCAGTCTTATCTATATGTTGACTTACTATAATTGAAAGACAGTCTTTTAGGGCTTTTAAAGGTTTGTAGGTTTTTATAGATGAAGTTGAAATGGAATAAAACAAGCTGTGTGTGAGATATTCACAAAATTACTTTTTTGAAAGGCGCATGTGAAAGATTAAGTGTTTAATTTGACATCATTAAAATTCCCGCCTCAGCTTCATACCGTGGCATGGATCCAAGTAGTCCAATTTTCAAAAACTCTTTCACATAGATCCGGCTGAATTTTAGCGATGGCCTGCGTTATGTTCACCTTTAAGGGATCGGTACATTGTGGTTTATTTGCATAGACCTGCGACTTCAAGAAACCCCACAGGAAAAAGTCAAGCGGGGTAATATCGCATGACCTTAATGGCCAATTCACCTACGAGAGATAACCTTACACTTAAATTTTAGCTTAGCGCCACGCCGCCGGCCGCTCCGGCCGTTCTACTGGAACCACCAATTTAAAAGTTTTTGGGCGATCTGACATTTTGTCCGTTTAATTTTTTCGTTTTCAAAATGTCGTAGTCCCCGAAATAAAAAAATTATCAGAAGGCCAAAATTTTAAAACACATGACATCTTTTTGGCGCTATTTTAATAAGTAATTTGGGTGTTAGGATACTTTAAAAATAAATGTGGCAGAATGACATTGGTTATGGGCTATATGTATTTTAATGCGTAACTTGACCGAATGCTTCTTTTTTTGGAATTTTATGAAATCTATCTATAAATCAAGTCTAGAGACTTGATTTGTAAAATTCCCTTCTCTGCATTTAAATTTCACTTAATATGGCGAATATGTATACAAAAGAATTACAGATATTTGAGACGCACAGTCTTATCCCATAGTGCAACGTATAGACGTACAGACGAACATAAATAGATTAGATTGCGCAACAGTAAGTTGAGAACTAGGGCCTAGTGACTATTTCTATGTTTGTCCTTTTGGGACAAGAATTACTCTTGGAGTATTTGTCAATGCGTCACAAGAGGCAATAACCGTGAACAGAAACTTAAGAAGGCACAGGCAGGGTTTGAACCCAAAACCTCTGGCATGACAGCCCAAGCGCACGATCAAGAGTATAGGGCTGGAATCCGACATCAATCAAACTAAGTTGGTAGTTGAAAGTCTGATAATTACGAAAATGAATCGTTTAACTATCGCACAACGCATACAAATTATTAAGACTTGTTACAAAAATATTGATTCTGCCTCAGCCATTTTCAAACAAAAACAGCAATTTTTCGAAAACAAAATTTCTTCAGCGACGAAGTAGTAATGTTTATCAACAAAACTGTCGTATTTGGAGTTATAGGAATCTTCAAGTAATACAAGAGAGGATATTACGTCCACAAAAAGTCACTGTTTGGTGCGCTCTATGGTCTGGAGGTATGATTGGACCTTACTTATTCGAAAACGACGATAAAACGGCTTTCACCGTCAATTCCAACCGACTTTTGTTTGCTAGCTGTTGAAGAATACGACTAGGAGAATATGTGGTTTCAACAAGACGGTGCCTCATAACACAATACGAGCGAATATAGCCTAATTGCATGCAAGAGACATTTCCTGGCCGCGTAATTTTTTGCCATGGCGATATCAACTGGCCACCAAGATCATGCGATTTGACTCCGCTGGACTTAAAAACCAACATTCGTTAAGTTATTCCTGTAGTAAAAACACCACTTAAATTTTCTTAAAATTCTTTCCTTCGATCTTATTTGTTATTTCTGTGTAACAACATTTGTTCGAAGGTCCTTGGCTTTTGTTATATGGACGACGAAAAATGGTATCTCGAACGTAGGACTGGTCACTAACAATCTTTGATTTCTTCTATGAAACTTGGTTTTAAAATTTAAGCATTAGTAATTAATGTCTATTAAAACCAAATCATCAGCAAAAGTAAGAATATTGTTCTGAAAAATCATTTTTTTCCAGATTTGATTTTTAAACGTCACAAAAGGCGGATTCTGTAAAGCTTCTGAAAAATGTGTATGTTAAAATGCGTTTGTTAAGCATTAACTGTTGAATTATAATAATTATTCGAAGGCTTAGATTGTTTGCTTAATTTATGGGTTCAGAAAAGAGTTTTGAGATGACATTTTAGATAAACTTATATTGACAGATATATCATAAAAAATAAAAACCTTTAAAACAACTTCTCTAAACAGGTTAAAATTGTTTTTAGACTCAAATTAATATTAATTTGCGATTGATATTGATTTATGAACAAAAGAAAAAACTGATACAGTTTACAAAAAGAGGCTGGGATGCGACCCACACTGATAACTTCCCATCCCGTCTGTCGATTTGTCTTGCTTAAAAGTTTGTCTATATGTACTCGTATCAATTTTTACCAAATGTGCGTACTATTTTTTGTAGATTTTATTTTTTATGAAAAAACGGACTGTTGGATTTTTATATAAAAATTACTGAATATGGAAAACAATATTTTCTGTGAAATAAAATAAGTTTTAAGCCAATATTTTTAATTTTTGAAAAGCTATTTGATCTGAAAGTAAATTTTTACCAAGTTTTAGTATGGTTTTTTTTTTAAGTTTTATTTTTTGTAAAAAAACTGTCAAATCGATTTTTTTCAAAATTTTACCGAATGTTGAAAACAATATTTCTTATAAGATAAAATTAGTTGGAAGCCAATATTTTTAATTTTTGAAAAGATATTAAAGTTGAAAATCAGTTTTCACCAACTTTTGTTACATTTTGTTTTTTTTTTTTTTTTTTTACAAAAACTGTCAATTTGATTTTCTTCAAAATTTTATTGAATGTTAACAACAATATTTTTTTGAAAGATAAAAGTAGTTTCAAGCCAATATCCACAATTTTTGAAAAGATATTTGAGTCGCAAATCATTTTTTACCAACTTTTGTAAATTTTTTTCGGTTTTTAATTTTTTGTAAAAAAAACTGTCAATTCGATTTTTCTCAAAATTTTATCAGATGTCAAAAACATTATTCTTCGTTGCACAAAATTGTTTTGGAGATGAAATCATATTTTGTTCGTAAGATTTTGGAGGTGACAAATTTTGTTTTCAGTTTGTTTGATTTATAAAAAGAAAACAAATTTTGAGGAAAAACTAAATACTAAAATTTGGAAAAAATGTACTTTCGACTCAAAAAGCTTTTAAAAATTAAAAATATTGTCTTCAAACTCTTTTTATGTCACAGAAAATATTGTTTTCGATATTTTGTAGTTTTTTTTTTTAACAAATGAAATCTACAAAAAATAATACGCAAATTTGGGAAAAACTGATGTTCAGTTCTTGATATCTCTCAAATAATTACATTCATCCAATTTGTAAAAATTTAAGAAAAATTGGTTAACATTTTTTTGGATTAAAAATCTATTTAACAAAACTAGATTTTTCAAACTAAACTATTTATTTATATGAAAAATATTGTTGGTAATTTTTTAAATTTGTAAGAATAATTCAAGTAACAACTTTTTAACCCAACACAAAAACCTACAAACTTTTAAGCAAGACAAATAGAAAGACGGGATGGGAAGTTATCAGTGTGTGTCGCATCCCAGCTTCTTTTTTTTTAATTTTAAACTTCTTGGTTCTGGTGTTTCCAACTTGGCACCAAGTTGGGTTCACCACAAGTTTGATAGGAAAGGAATTTTTGAACGTAACTGGGATTAGGCACCAAATTAGGACAAAAAGGGCCCTTAATTCCTACATCATAAGAACTTCGAAATTGAATTGTATTGTGTCCAATTCGACGGATCTATATTTTAAAGCAACAAATATGTTTGAATGTTAAAATACGATTTTTGGCCCATAAATTGTCAAATTTTATGAAAGGATATTTTTTATATCCATGGAATAACAACCCAATAGCTTCTGAATTCTAAAGTGAGTTGTAAGATGACAGTTTTTAAAAAACTATATTGTACGATATTTCAACACAAAACCAAAACACCTTTTCAAAACTGCTTTAAACTGGTAAATTTTTTTTTTTTTATGAGACGTGAAAGCGTTTACTCTTTTTTTTTCAAATCGTGTTATCCTCAATGTTTTGCAAATCAACACGTTGAAAGAGTTCTCAAAACGACACCCTGGTTCTCATACAATACAATGGGTCAATATTGACAGATTGATGAATCTGAATTGCAGTCCTCCCCTCTTAATTGTTTAGTAACCCAACCGCTCTACAGGCTTCTTAACGCGACTGCTTCTTCGAACCGTGGGTGCTACTTCAGTGTCTTTGTCAAAATTATCTGCTTCCTTCGAGATTGATGGTGATGGTTGAACTACTCCTTCACTCCAGGATTCATTGGGCTTAGGTGATTGCGCCACAGGTGACTGAAACTCATCATTAGATGTTTGTATCGGCGAATTTGTTGTAGGACCACCGCATGTGGGGCTAAGCATAGGAGCAGAGTTTGAAAGCTGCACCTCTGGATCCTTCGGTGCTTGTTTTTCATTCACGTTACACTTCTGAATCTGGTCCACATGCCTTCTCCATAGCTTCCCGTGAACATCAATGAAATAATGGAAAAGTCCGTCTTGACGTACTATTTTCCCAAACTCCCACTTTTTGTTTTTGCTAGAATACTCTCTTACATGAACCTTATCTCCCGGGTAATATTGCACACCACTTGGATATGGCCAGTGTAGTTTCTCCTTTACGTTATCGATGGTGTTTGGCCGGATCAAATCCAATCTGATGCGTATATCTCGCTGGAGAAATAATGTACAGGGTGCCACTCCGGTTGTAGAGTTTGGTGTCTTTCTGTAACGCATAAGATAGTTCGAAAGCTTATAAGCAATGTTACCTGGGTCGTTAATCATTTTTCGGAGAGCCACTTTCATATTTTGCACAAACCGTTCAGCTTGACCATTAGTGGCTGGATGGTATGGAGCAGTGAACTTATGATTGATACCATTTTCTTTTAAGAATCTCTTAAACTCCCCCGAGGTAAAAGTAGGCCCATTGTCACTGACCAATGTCAAGGGTAGACCATATCGGGCAAACAAGTCACGTAACACTTCGATTGTCCTTGCTGCTTTCATGCAATTTATTTGAAAAATTTCTGGCCACTTAGAATGTGCATCGACCACAATCAAAAAATATTTTTCAAAAAACGGTCCCGCAAAATCAACGTGTACCCTTTGCCATGGGGTTGATGGTTATACCCATGGATGTTGAATCCTTTTCGATGATTTTTGAACGCTTCTGCAGGCCATGCATTTCTGGGCTAAGTCCTCGATGTCAGTGTCAATGTGTGGCCACCACACATATAGCTTCGTGCCAATGCTTTCATCTTAACAATCTCTACGTGAGCAGTATGTAATTCTGCCAGTATAAGTTCCCTCAGTGTCTGAGGAATCACCACCCGATTGTTCCTGAGAGTTGTACCATTTGTTAGTGAGAATTGATAATCTTTACCTTCGAATCCAGCTGTGTCTAATTTGTTTCCCAGCACTAAGTTGTTATACACCTCCTTTAGAGCTGGATCTCTACATGTCTCCTCAGCAACTAATTTTTGGGTAACAGGAACAACGTCTATTTGCTTCATTTGGTAGTAGGTTACGTTCTCATCATCTTTAGGTTCATCCAACTGTAGGGGCAAACGAGAAAGCGCATCTGCATTGCCGTGGTCCCCCGTCCCCCGTCACTCGATACACAATTTCATAAGTGAAGCCTTGCAGAAACTGTGCATAATGCAGCATACGAGTGGCCACCATACTTGGTAAACTTTTGCTAGGGCTTAAAATAGCAACTAATGGTTTATGATCGGTGATTAGTGTGAACTTCCGGCCATAGCAATAACGAACAAATCTTTTTAACGCCCAGATTATTGAAGTCGCCTCTTTGTCAATTTGGCTATAATTTTCTGAGTTTGACAGAGATCGCGAGGCGTAAGCGATTGGTCGTTCCTGTCCATCTGGGAATGTGTGGGATAGCACAGCCTCTGAACCATATGGACTCGCATCGGTCGCCAATGATAGAGGTAATTTTGGATTGTACGCACAAAGAACAACATCCGAAGTTATTTCAGATTTGATGCTCCTGAACACCTTCTCACATTCTTGACTCCATCGGAAATCCTGGTCCTTTTGTAGTAGATTGTGTAACGGGTTCAATTTAGAGGAGAGATTCTGCAAAAATCTCCCATAGTAGTTCACCAGACCCAGCCAGCTTCTGACCTCGGAAATATTTCTCGGAGCTGGTGCGTCAGTTATAGCCTGTATTTTGTCTTTGGTCTTTTCGAGTCCCCTTTCCGAAATTATGTGGTCCAGATATGTTATTGAACTTTCAAAAAACTTACACTTGCTGAGTTTGATGCGGAGTCCAACGTTATTTAAACGGCGAAACACTTCTTCAAGACGCAATGTATGTTCTGCAAGACTGGATCCTTGGATTTTTATGTGGTTCAAAAACACGCATACTCCAGGAATATTATCCAATGTTTGCGTTATGTACCTTTGCCAAATTGCTGGAGCAACTTTTGTACCAAACATCAGCCTGTTAACTTTATAGTCACCTTTAATGGTTGATATCGCCTGTATTTCAGCGCTTCGAGTGTCCATTGGCATATGCAGATAAGCTTCGCTCAGATCCAATGTCGTGAAAATCTTACCACCCATCATAGATGTCGCAAAAATGTCCTCCACGTGAGGAATTGGATAGTGATCATTCTTAAGTACTTTGTTCAAGGTAATTTTATAATCGGCACAAAGTCTAATCGATCCGTCTTTTTTTATGATAGGGACCACCGGTGTCCCCCATTCACTGTATTGCATTTTTGTTATAATGCCTTCACTCTCTAGACGGTCGATTTCTATGTTCATTTTATCTTGGAGTGCATAAAGTACCTTGCGAGCTGGAATGTAAATTGGTTTAGCACTGTCATCGAGAAATAATTTGGCTTCAAAATTATTTATTCTACCATTTCCGGATTGAAACACATCACTAAATTTAGCTTTTAGAGCATGCATCTACCTTTCCTGGCATTATATTTATAAATGTTGGCATTTGCCTCCTCGTGGCCGTATCTTACATGCATTGTCGAATATCCAATCGGCTGAATGATCTCTCCAGTGTAGGTCCGAAACGGAACATTGGATTTGTACATCTGTTTATTTGGCCATGAAGCACTAAATTCTTCATAATTGTCTTGTCTGATTTTGGTCTTTTTCAACTAAATGGAGTAGCAAACTTCATGGGGAAACACCTTGATCTCACCTTTTCATCTGATTGCGATAACTTTATTGCCTCCGCAAGCCCTCACCTGTTCTCAACCTTGGATAGCTATCATTTTCCCCTTAATCTCTTCTTCCCAATGAATATAAAAACAACTTTTTTGAAATGGAGAATTACTGTTATGATTTTCGGAGAACTGATTTCTCCAAACTCAACAATCTTCTTAGCTCAGCGTAGATACTTTGAATTAAGTTCCCTCCGCACAACAGTAGAGTCCCTTACAAATTGGATTTATTTGATTCTCTCATACTGTATTGAAGAATCAGTAACATTCTCTCGCAAAAAACATTTTACCTCTTCTCCCCCGTTACAAGCTTTGAAAGATCTTTTTACAGTCCAAATCTGACACTGGCCACAACAACTATCTTCTCAACTATATTTCTTTCTCTGAATGAAGGGAATGGCTTCATAACCAATACCTTTACCAAATAGAAAATAACCTTGATGATGTCAAACGAAAATCTGATAGGTTTCACCTTCAATGAGTTTCTCCAACATGATCTCTTCAGATCCAACAACTATAAGAAATCTATTTGCCAAATACTTTAGCAAATCTTATACTGAACATCTTCATGATCCTAGTCCTAACTACTTTAGTTTTTTTGATTTTTGCACTCAAACCTCTCTTTCATCTCTTACAACAACTGAAGAAATAGTACTTACCAAAATCGTAAGCCTCAAAGAAACTTTAGCCATTGTCCTGATGGCGTCTCATCAGTTGTCCAAAAAAAATGTCTGCATTATCTGTCTAACTCTCTCTTTCCCAAGGTATGTTTCCTCATATATCGAAAGATTCATTTATATTTCCCATTCATAAACAAGGCAATAAAACTTAAATTCGAAATTTTAGACATATTGCTAAACTCTTATGCATCCCAAAATTTGTTCAAAGCTTAGTTTGTGATTCCGTCTATTTCCATTCCAAGCCTTTATTCTCTCCCGCTCAACATGTGGGCCAACAGGAATTAATGTTGAAAACGTTTTAAGCATTGACTCTGTGAACTTTTACCGTGTAATTTTATCTTATGAAAAATAAACAATAGATTTGTTCCCCAATAAAATAAAAATAAACGACAAACTACTTCCAAATTGGTCAAAAGTAACATGACTTTGAAATTTTTAAACGTCAATAGCACGCTTTTCAAGTTCTTTACAAACAAATGTATCAGGTGCAATCTTTTCAGGACATTCATTGACAGGCTGTCATGTTAAAATCAAAGCAGTGTTGTATTTTGGTTTTAAAAATGGAAATGGTTTATAAAGCTTACTCTCATACCCTTTGGCTGGAGCATGTCCGTTCTAAAAGTTTGTAATTAAACGTTGTTGTAAGAATAGTATTTCAAAAGCTGGAATCAAAAACTTAAGGAACCCATACTTCAAACTATGTATTAGTATAGCTGTATATTTGAAGTATTTTCTTAAAGCTCATTATTTTAAATTAACAATATGCAAATTTTACAGTCTTAATATACTGCAAGGTAAGTACTTCTGATTGAAGACGATGGTAAAATTACATTCTTCTATTTAGTTTAAGAAAATGATGATTTTAATGGGTGATATTTACAAATTTTAATTGGGAAAAACCGTTAATGTTCGTATAAATTGATACGGTATTCATCTTAATACAGCGTTGTTAATTTTTTGAGAATCCCCAAAATGTTACCGAAACCCGTCTTTCTGTCTTCTCGTATAGGTACATAAGTAGATGAAATATAGGAGTTGTATAGGCACATTTTCTGGTAGAATCTGGTAAAATCTTATAGAACAAAGGTATTTGTACAATTTTAAAATTATAAATAAACCGAATTAAACAAACCATGTGAAAGCATTTAAGTTTTCTTTGCCCTCAAAGAACAACAGCCATTCCCACGCGCATCATCCCCATGATGAATAATACATATGTATAGTAGGTAACGCTAGAACGCATCGTCTTGAACGTCTTAAGAACGTCTTGTACGTCTTTCTAGTACAAAGATATACCATCCTCAACAACTCAAGACCATCAAAGCGTGAAAAAATTTGCCCGCAACATAACATTCTAGCTGTTGATTCGCTATTTCTTTTATGCTTTATTTTATACCTGCAGGTATCTCGTAACATAGAATAAATATACCCGTCACTCCAAGATTGCGGTTCTCCTTAAGGAAAACGCCATCCATAGCCTCGCCAATAAAGAGTGGGTGCCTCCTTAAGATACAACAACACACAACATGCCAGGGCTAGCTAACGTCTTCTTGTGAAATTCATGTGGGTAATTTCCAAGATTGTCATGGGAGAGTGGCTACCCCTGGGTTCTTTTGTCTCTAAGCTGTGTTCCATCATTTTATTAACCAACCATAAAACAGCAACCAGACAGAACAGTTTTGGTCACCCACAACCATTTCATTGGGCGACATTGTTTTTCCTCCAAAAAAGTCTCGAGGCTCCTTAACACTAAAAGACACCTTGATGACCATTTATGGAAATCAAATGATTCTCTGTGTCTTTGTCCAAGTCTATTAGTGATTTTTTGGTAAGCAATGGCGATGGCGGTTGTTTGACATTATTAAATTATTTTATGAGCCGTTAGAGACGACCGACGACGTTCATATGTGAGGAGGGGTTGGTCAAGACTTCAAGAGTCAATTGCTTAAAATTTGAATTTCAAGTCATAGTCGAATCGAAACAAAAACATATAAATTCAATAGTGGGAAGCAGGAGGCGGCTGTTGGGCCGGTAGTGGATTAATGATGCTGGTTGCTGGTTATTTTACAAAAAGATTTATGTGGAGTTTTATTTTCAAGAATAGGTTTTATATGCGGAAAGCTTTTAAGACGCCAGACAATGGCAATTGCACTGTCTAATTTGGTAATTTCCATTTTGATTTCGTTAAAATGAAACAAACTGTTTTTGGGAGAAAATGTTTAGAGTGTGGGCAGTTTATGGAAGGAAATTATAATAACTGTGTTTTTGGGAGCACAATAAATTAGTTCTGCAATTGGAGATAGTTCTGTTGTATTGGTTTAAGTTATTAGAAATACTTTCCTGTCGTTTTGTTTATTCAAATTAATTAAATTCATACATGATTATTATTTTGCTTAGATAATTAACTTTTACTTGAAGTGCTTTAACTAGTTACTTCCCTTTTTCAGTTGTCGATTGCTACCATAACCTTAAGTGGAAGAAAGTATCTTTAACCGTTTTAATTTTGTGAAAGCTTCCAACATCTCTTCCATTCTCACAAACTAATGCCTTAGTTAAAGTCCTTTCAAGTTTTTAAGATGATGTTATGATGTACAAATAGTTTAAAACAGCAAAACTTTTATTTTGAAGTTAAGGGCGAAAAATTTAGTTTTAATACAAAATACTGAGTTTTAATTTGAAAGCTTGATTTTTTGATTGATTCATATAGAGTCAGGTAAATTATGGAATAGCTGCGGCTTAACTGGAAAGTATGCATTTATTGGAATTATTTGTGACCGTTAAGCTTAAATGAGGTTGAGTATTATTATTATCAGACAATTATCGGAATTTCCTTTTCAAAGTCTTTTGAGGTAAGCGTCTGATTAAAAGCACGTATATTAATCAAATCCACATCTTCTTATTTTGGCACGAAAAATTGCTTTAGCGTACCACATTTTCGAAGAGAGAGATACTATGATGTCTAATTTTCAAAATACGGAGTAAGCAGTCTTAGTGGACTTAAGACTTTTCTTTCTAATTTAAAATTCATTCAAGTTGTAATACTTGTCCATAGTTTGTATGCCATCAGCTTATGAGTCTTGCCTTTTCTAAATCTTCGAAGATTGTTCCGTACATTTAAGACGGTCTCCATTTCGGAATTTGTATGACAGTCAGTGATTATTAATCACTTCTCTAAGCATTTCAATTCAAAGCTCACTAAGGACTTTATTTTGAAAACTTTTGGATGTGTTCATCACATTCATTTCGTTCTATACTCCATTTTTACGTGCTTCATCGACTGCGTGATGTAATGGTTATAGGGCTGTGATACCAGAGGTTTTGGGTTCAGTCCCTGCATATGCCATCTATACAGTTTTTTTCACGGGTACTACCACTTGCGAGGCATTGACAAACCCACCTAGAGTAATCCTTGTCATAAAAAGTTTTTGTCATCCCTGACAACAACATTACTCGCACCGAAGAATGGTTGAGAGCTGTAAGTCACTAGGCCCTACTTCTTAACGGACTGTTGCGCCACCTTATTTATTTTATCGACTGCATTTTTAATTTTTTTGTTACCCTTGGGAACGGATCTATATGGCACCAATATTTTAGTATCATCGGCGAAAGTGCTGTGATAACGTTGGTATTCACTGGAATATCCCTTGTATATAAAAGATAAAAGATTGGTCTTAGGACTTCCTTGCGGCACACGGACTTCTATTTTCCTTAGTTCGTAGAAAATTTAGTCGTACCGTTCACTTAAGAGTTGGTTTGTAGCATAAAATTTCAGTATTTTCTAGTACTGCAAAGTGAAATCATTATTTAGCCTATACTCAAGTTACAAACCTTTTCAAAGGCTTGGGTAACATCTAAGAATATAGCCAATCCTGACAATCACTTCAGTGGAGCCTCGTTGACTTGGTACATATTCGGTACTGGTACCACTATCTGACTAAATATCGGTACGGTAAGGAAATTGTAAACCGAGTCTCGGAGTTGCACTATTAGAATTGAATAAAGATTTTTGATACAGTAAGGTTTTCTCTTTGGCACTTATGAATGATGTTTTATACACAAGAATATAAGAAATTAATGTTTGTTTAAAATATTTGAAAAACATGATATCTGACATTTTCATGTAAGTTTTGATAATGGTAATCAAAATGCAAACATTTCGAGCTTTTTGGTATTTCTTAATATGAAATAGTATTTTTCAAAACAATCAAGTTCTCTTCGATTTTAAGGCAAATAAATTAAATATAATTATAGCCTAAAGCTGTGTCGGTAGTTGTAAAGTTTTTCAAAATACAATTGTTAAAAAATAAGCTGAAACATGTTTTATTTTTTGTAAAACACTACAATAACAAAAATACTCTTGGACAATTTGTTTCAACGTACATCATAACTCTAGAAAAAGAAGATTGGACCAAAATGGAAGGGTTCGGGACGATTGGAAAATAATGGCAACACCTACATCACTGTTATATATCTTTTCCCAAAGCCAGAAATCCATTTTTTAAGTAACTTTTCAAAAATTAATCATTTTGAGCTTTTTATAAAGCGAAGAAAATATTTGATATCCTTTTCAGCTAGTTCATTGGGATTATCAAAAGTGTATTCTCCCAGATGAAATTTGCGTCTGAGTGAAAGAGCAGGGCAAGTGCAGAGAAGGTGAGAGATTGTTTCCTCTTCTTCTTCGTCCATACAGCTCCTGCAGAAGTCATTTGAGGCTACACCAAGTCGTATTGCGTGTCTGCTTATAAGACAATGTCCCGTAAGAATACCTATTAGGCAGCTAATATGAAGTCTGCTTTGAGATATCAAGTCTTTAGAGCGCTTTAGGTCCAGTGAAGGCCATATGAGTTTTGTGGCTGCGCATGTTGGTAAATTGTGCCACCTAGAATTTGCTATCGCAAAAGCTGTTTCTTTTAGCATAAGTTTACATGTAGCTATCGGTATACATATCTGCTCCTTTTCAGGTGAAATAGGCATGACGGTTCCATTTTTAGCGAGTTTATCCGCTCTACAACTTCCCGTGATGTCTCTGTTGCCCGGCACCCAACAGAGGTGAATGCTAAATTGCTGCGCCATCTCCATAAGAGACGATCGACAATCGACCGAGGGCCGTTTGAGATTTGGTTGAGACACCGTCAAGGGGTTCAATAGCAGCCTGACTGTAGAGAAGATGCGGATATTAGAAGTTGTTATCACGTTTTCTCTTAGCCAGGAGATAACCTCTTTGATCACTTAAATTTACGCTTGGAAGACGCTACAATGATTAGGGAGGCGGGATGAGATGCTTAGATTAAGCTTTTCTGAGTACCAACTCCCTCATTTGTCTTGGATCCATCTGTATAAAAATGAATACTTTTGTTATCCAGGAGTTTTTGTCTTCCCATTCATCTCTGGATGGAATGGATACCTGGAAGTTTTTTTCCAAAAAGTGGTTTAGGAATAGTGTAGTCTATGTTCTTTGGTATAGAACCAAAGAGGTTCAAAATAATGGAGTGCCCCACATTGTTGTTAGTCAATTGAGACGAGGCGTTGTGTCTCATCGATGTACTCGTTGCCACTTGTTTACTGAAGATGTTGAGGGTTGTCAGATGGAGGAGAGTGTCTAACGCTGCAGAGGGTGTGGTTCTCAATGCCCCGCTTATGCAGAGACATGCTGTGCGTTGGACTCAGCTGAGTTTGTCGCAGTATGTGACTTTCTCCAGTACAGTCCACCATACTGCAACCCCGTACATAAGTATTGGTCAGATGACCGATGTGTATAGCCAGTAGGTTATGCGAGGTTGAAAACCCCATTCGATTCCTATAGCTTTCTTACAAAAGAAAAGAGCTACTGTAGCTTTTATAACTCTTTCCTGTATATTGGATTTCCAATTTAATTTTGTGTCCAATATCAGACCAAGGTATTTGGCTTCATTGGTAAAAATTAGTGGTATAACTTTTATTGAAGGAGGTACAATTACTGGGATCTTGTATTTCCGTGTAAAAAGGACGAGGTCTGTTTTTTGAGGATTAATACTAAGTCCGCAGTAATCAGCCCATCTATTGAGAATATTGAGTGGATTGCGTTTTGGAGGAGGTCTCTCAGTGTATTAGGATGTTCCCCTGTGACGTCGATAGCAACATCATCGGCATAGTCAACCACTCTGTAGCCTTCCCTCTCAAGGGATATTAGTAGTTCGTTAACCTCTATGTCCCACAGAAGAGGGGACAGAATACCACCTTGAGGAGTGCCTCTACCGATAGACCTTTTTGTGCAAAAATCCCCCAACTTAGAGTTGATGATCCTGCCTTTTAGCATTAGATTAATCAACTCACAGATTGAGTATTGGACGTTTAGGGTCGTCATAGCAGAAGTGATAGCGGATGTATCAACTTTGTTGAAAGCACCCTCGATATCCAGGAAGGCCACCATAATATATTCCTTTTGCTCTAGGGAGTATTCGATAGTTCTTACCAGAGTGTACAAGGCTGTTTCTACCGATTTCCTTTTGCAGTAAGCATGCTGAGACATTGATAGTCTCTTCTCAATGCTATTACGTATATGGATATCAATCCAGAGTTTTGAGAATGATTGATGATAGGCTAATAGGTTTTAGGTCTTTAGGGTTGACATGCGAGCATTTGCCCGCCTTGGGAATGAAAACTACCTTTACATCTCTCCATCGCTTAGGTGTATAGACCAGATTTATACAACTTTTGAAGATCATCTCAATGATGAGCAAAGTTATATCAATGGTAAATTGTAGATCAGTTGGTACGATTTGATCTGGACCTGGAGATTTATAAGGTTTGAAACTATTCAGAGCACATGTCAATTTTCTTTTGTAACTAGACCTTGAGGAAAGGTTAAGTTAATACCCGACCCAGGACGGTTTGTTGTATTAACAGACTAGTAGCTATCCGGGAAGTTAAAATTAAAAATAAATTTGTTTATATGACGAAAAACAAAGGAAATATGTTGCTAAATAAAATTTCGTTTTGCTTTTTTTTTAAATAATTTTAATAAGTTTTTATTATTATTTTTGTTATTCATCATTACATAAGGAATAAATGCATACCCGTAGATTCGTTTCCTACATTTGCTTGATATTGCTTTTTAGACAACTACCAATGGTTTAAAAGCCTCATTTACGTTGAGTGTTCTTGTATTTGGAACGTATTTTTCTTTAGAGGTTCTCAAGGCAGAGGCTATGCTTCGATCTGTAGATGTTAGCTTGTAATACGACTACGTTTTTTTTTTCTAGAAGAATATTCTAAGAAAGGTTTCTTAGGTCTGCCTGTTTTACTTGTAAAAGGGTTATTATTCTGAAAATGTTTACCTTCGCATTTCTACTTTTGGCCTATAGAAGGAAGTAGTGTGCTTCTTAGTCTAATAGCAATGTAAAAGAAATCTACAAGACCACGAATCACGTTAATTTTTCTAAAGTATACACTCAACGATTTCAAGCTTCACTATCTTTAATTTAGGCCCAATCTGTTTTAATGTACCCAGAGTAAAAAATGTCAGATCGAAAAAATAGCCAAATGTTGATGTCGGCAAAATTAGAATTAACGCAAGGTCTCCTTCTATTCAAATAAAAAATATAATGGACGAATTGTTTATTTTCATTAAAACTTCAAAACCTATATTTTAAAAATCTAAAACTTTTTTATATCGGTGACAGGACAGTATAGCTTTCCACAGTACCTACATATATTAAAAAGGCCACAGTTCTTTTGGATCTCCAATTTAAAATTCTTTTATTTAAAACACTCAAAACAGGGTCTATCGTCCCTTGTGTCACGTCGTTTGTTGTCGTCTTCATCTTCATCGTCGTTATTGAAAATTGGGATTAACCCAAACAAATCCGAGAAGAAATTAAAAACTATGAGAAACGGTAATCCGAGATAATCCCATTTCTCTAGGATTATGTGCGCTGCGCTGGCTGTTTGTGGTATCTGGTCTGAGTTATCGATATGGTCTTACGGTCACGTTGCATTGGTCAACTTGGCCTCGGCTATGCTTAATGCTCTGGTCATCAGCATCATCATCATGCAACACACGAACATGATGCAGGAATGGAATTCTACTGTTGTGGATGGGATATGCATCGGTGGCGGTAGCGGTGGCGGTGGTGGCAGCAGCTAGTATATTGAAACTAGCAGAATCATCATCAGCATCATCCATCGACAACATGAGTGCTTCTCATCGAACATCTGGTAATGTGATACAATTTGTACAAAGGTACATATAGAGCTCCAAATGCAATCTCACGATATTGCTTCCAATACCAAGAGTCCATAAGAGATGCATGCCACAGATTATTCTGCAGATATACCCAAACCCGAGCATGGATCACTGGCGCTGACCATTGTAGACATTGACTATACAAATATTTCACAGGAATGATCGCATTTTGTAAGGTTTCACTTTAAAGCCTTTAAACGCAAGATCCGAATCCAAATCTCAGTCTCGTTGGTCGTCTCAAGGACATTCTGTCAGTTTAGCATTTAAATGAAAATCATCCGGAAGACTGTCACACGCACGAAGCTCTCTATACGCGCGTGATGGATGAAATTACCAGTTTAGAAACAAACGACTACGTTAATCTGAGGAAAATGGAAAATGCGGGTTTTCTCAGAGAAATCAAGAAAATATGTCTTTTTTTTCTACACACGTCGAAATGTCGTGCACTAATTTTCCATACCAGCTTTGAATATGTAAGTTTTGCATATGTGCGGTGCCCAGACGCAATTTGTTTAAAGAGCTGCGTTTTGTCCGTGATGCGGAAGATTGGAATTTGTTTTTGTTTTCTTTAGATGTGTTTTCTTTTTAAATGTGAACCTCGTGTAATTGGAGAATGGACAATGTTTTGGTCCGGTTTTTGGGGACAGAAAGTAAAGTGTTGTGACAACGAAGAGAAATCTGGTACAAATGTTTTCAAATACTAAAAGCACTAAAGTTAACATCATCAGCGGTCTTTGATTGCTCCAAGCTGCGTGCGAAATTGTTGTATATACAAATGTAACTTTTATTTTGTACTTGGTAAAGGTGTGCTGTGCGAGTTGGGTGTTTGGACCGGAATTTCTTGAACACCAAATGGATTTAGATTTTGTCCAGACTAATAGGTTTGTGTATGGAGCAATTATTGATTTGACTTGCATTTCCTCTTAATTTTTGCTTTTATTTCGTACAAATTAAGTGATCCAATAAAATAGGGTATTATTTTTGTTTTGTCAGGAAGAGGAAGTGCGTATATATACCATAGAAGAACTTGTTCAATACTTGAAATAACCACACACGTTATCAAAGTGGTTATCTAAATGTCATAAAAGAAGTATGACACTTTGTAATTATCATTAAGTGAGTTGATAGAAGTATAGGAAATAAATACGAAGTTTTGAGGAAGTATGAAAATCTTTAATTAAAATAAAAATTTACATCGTAAATTTTAATTCAATTTTCATAAAATATAGATGAATAAAAATATGAATATTATTTATTTGTAACTAACGCCAAAAATGGTATAAATCAAGAAACTTAACTGTACTAGAGTAAAAGAGGGTGGGGGATATAAGAAAAAAAGCTTGTACAGTCTTATTGCGAAAGTAAAGATTTCAATAGTTTTTTTAGTAATTTAACGCTTTTCACCAATCAAAATTAAAAAGTTGGAAAAAAACTTAAAAAATGCTTAAACTAAACTAACTTAAATAATGCTTTAAATTATTTAAAAAAAAAACTTTTTTTAGACAAGGAGAAAATATTCAGATCGTCAAATTGAAAGAACAGCATTTTTTTTATTTTCTGGATTACTCGAAAATTAAAGTGAGAAGACATTCTACCGAATGTAGTTTCTGAGTGACATGCTAGATTTAGTTTCTTTCGAAAAATTATGTACATAAATGCAACTTTTAAAAATTCACGAAACACAATTTTTTAAGATGTGTTGAATATTTTTTAATCAAAATATTTGTAAACGGTTCACAAAAAACAGTAGTTTTTGTTTTTTAGAATTTGACTTCTTGCATCAGTTCCAATCTAGACTCCCGGTAATTGAGGCAAAAGAAACTACGCCGAAAAACAGACAGAACATTCTGTTCTATTTTATTAGGACACAAATCAAATTTGTCTGTCGAGCTTTCTAATTTGCTGGCTTTTTTGCATCTTTATCTCTATAGAGTTTTTAAGCAATTAAAGAATTGGCAACAAGAACTATTGTGTTTCAGCTCTAAAAAAGTACATATTTAAAAAAAAACTGTTAGAATCTGGGAATGCGTTTATATGCAGGATGTCGTACAGATTAAATAATTAACTAAAACTGTCAGTTTAGCCCTTCAAATATGTAAATGTAAGTTAAAGATACTTACTTACTTAAGGTGGCGCTACAGTCCTGTGTGAACTAGTGCCTCACCCAACAAACTTCTCCATCTAGCTCGGTCCCTAGCTAGATGTCTCCAGTTTCGCGCTCCAAGTTGGGTGAGGTCACCTTCCACTTGTGCGCGCCACCTGATTTGCGGTCTTCCTCTACTGCGCTGTCCTGTGGGTGCGAATTCGAAGACTTTCCGGGCCGGAACATTGGTTTCCATGCGCTCTACGTGACCCAGCCATTTTAGTTGTTGGACTTTTACCCTTCTGGCTACGTCTACGTCGCTTTACAGCAAGTTCAGCTCGTCGTTCCATCTTCTCCTCCACTCCCCTTCGATGCATACAGGACCCCAGATCACACGAAGAACTTTTCTCTCGAAGCGACCCAAGGTGCTTTCATCCGCTTTTGTCATAGTCCATGCTTCTGCACCGTATAGCAGGACGGGGATGATAAGGGTCTTATATAGCGGCACATTGGTCCCTCGAAAGAGGACTTTAACACTCAATTGCTTTCTTAGTCCAAAGATACAGCGGTTAGCAGTGGTGTTGTTTTCTGCGTTTACAGCGGAGCCTTGGTAGACGGATCCTTGACTACCTTAAAGTTACGTCTGTCTATGGTGACGTTTTGACAAAGACGTCAGTGTTGTATGTCCTTTCCTGACGACAGCATGTACTTTGTTTTGCCCTCATTAACTGTTAAACCCATTTTTGCCGCCTCTGCCTCAATACTCACAAAAGCCCCATTGACATCACGCTGAGTATGAGTATGACAGTAATTGGACAGACTTTTGAAAGATAGTGCCTCTAGTGATGACGTGTGAGCTCTGCACTATTCTTTCAAGCACGATGTTAAAACATCGATGATGACATCGAAAGGTTCTGTTAAGTTGTTTCCAACCTTTATGGAGCAGCGTGAATTTTCCATGGTCATCCTGCACAAACGGACGAGTTTGGCAGGGATGCCAAAACTAGACATGGCGCTATACAGCTCGTCCCTGTATATGCTGTCATATACGGCCTTGAAATCGATGAAAAGATGGTGGGTGTCGATTTGGTGTTCTTGGGTTTTTTCCAGGATCTGTCGTAATGTGACTTTCCTGGTATAAAACCACACTGATAAGGACCTATCAGGATGTTGACGATGGGCTTTAGACGTTCACATATTACGGCAGAGAAGATTTTATAGGCGATGTTAAGCAGACTGATTCCTCTATAGTCGGTGCAGGTTAGAGGGTTTCCTTTTTTCAGGATCGGGCAAACAATACTGAGGTTCCATTCATCGGGCATGCTTTCTTCCGAGCATATCTTACAGATAAGTTGGTGCATGCTCCTAACTAACTTAGCTCCAGCTGCTTTAAAGAGCTCGGCATTCAAGCCATCCGTTTCAGGTGGAACTTTCGAACTTCTTTTAAACCTTTCAACATCTTCAACCGCACGCTTCTCATGCCCTGTCTTTTTCCTTCTGAGAAGTCGGTGTTCCTCTCGCCTCTTCTGCACATCAGAGGCGGGTTCTCTGATAACATCTTGGCAATGTTGCCACTGGTTTTCGATACATTGTTCAAAATACACAGTACATTATTTTAACTTTGTCGGCCGCCTTTTATAGAACAATAATAACATTTGTAAGATGTGCCAAAAAGTATGTTACATTTTTACCCCCCCCCCCCCCCCCCATCTTGAATAATATGTCTGCATATGCCCTTGATATCCTCACAACGCAAATCCAAAAATCACAACAAAGTGACTTTGAAGATGCTGATGCTTTTCATCAATAATTCGTAAAGTAGCCTCGCGGAGGTGAATATTGGTATCATCACTGAAAACGATTTTTCGATGAAAATCTGAATCATGTTAATGCATTTGAAGGACCTTATCATTGAAGATACGACGTTGCTGGTGATCGACTGGCTTGGATTCTGGTGTACACATTTTAAAAGTCTTAGACTTGATTTATAATGCAAAATACGATGTTATATCAATTTTGAAAAGCCTGCTTCCAAAATTTGACGACGAATTTAAAAATTATGTTTCCAACATAACTTCAATTGTTATTGAGCTACGTACGTTATTTTAACCTCACATTCTTGTTACTAGATTTAGAATTGATTTTATTCATAATTAATAAAATTAATATAACATTTTAATATAAAACAAAATCATAAGACATGGCTATCTGCCGTCTGCTGAATTAACAAGCCCAGCTCGGGCAAAAGTTCTTCAAAAATTAAATTGAACATAAAAAGCGATTAAGCACCACTAAAGGAGTCTGATGATCGGGTTGGTCCCCGTGAAATAGCTATAATTCCAGCCTATGAACTTGGTGGTAGCACACACAGGTTGTTGTTGTTTCATTCTAAATTTTCAATTGACTATTTATATACTTTTACAATATTATTTATTTTTTAAATTCGATTTTAAATTTTATAATTAGCGATTTTTAATTTATTTTAATTAACAATAATCACATAATAATAAGAATAAAAAAGGTGTTTCATCAAAAAAGTCCTTGTAATATTCTATTTCGATATCTTAAAGCAATTGTACAGAACTGATACAGTTTAGAAACATTCATTTGATTTAATTCGAATATGACTTCCTCAATGGTTAGAAAATCTTTTCCAAAGATACATCTTCTCGTTTCTCTTAGAGTAGGACACTTTCCCAAGAAATGCACAACGTCTTCCTTCTCCATCCTGTTGCATGTATTACAGATGACTGGAAGATCTGCTCTGTGAGGTTCAGGTTTAGAATTTCAGCTCGTAGTCTGACCATCATAGATATTTCCCTGACACTAAGCTCATCCATGTACTTGGTTCTAGCTGCTTCATCTACCCTGGAAATAATTTGGTACATGTCCTTTTTTAATTTGGAAAGATCCTCTACATTACAAACCAAATTAATTCCACAATTTTTTGCCAATTCAAGCCATTCGCGATACCATCCACTTAAGAGCTGATATTTTGCGTAAACGATAGTCTGCCAAATTTCAGCTTATAATTATGTAACCCACTTCCAGTTTTAATGTTTTCACAAAAAGTGGAGAAGTTCCCGTTTCTTAGCATTTATGACATTGTTCGGTGTGATGGCTGGCAAATAGAATGCTTGTATAATGTAGAAGCACAATAGCTTTTCCACCATCTCATAATATTTACTTCCGCAAGTTTGTGCAGCGTAAAGCATAATGGATTCTGCTAACCGTTTCAAAAATGTTGTATTTGCTACTATGAGCGACACATTCGTTCGTGAAACATCTTTTCCATGTGAGATTTATCGCCATTTTTGCTTTATTAAGCTTTTCACTAAAGTGTTTCTCCATACTTAAGTTCTTCGTGAAGGTAACTCCTAGGTACTTAAACTCTTTAACCACTTCAATCAATTCTCCATTGAATTTCCATTTTCGTTTGCGCCCTCTATGTTTTGGAATATTCGTGTATCAGATTAAACATTAGTTGAAGTGATTCTATAGTATATGCGTGGAGTACAATGTCGTCTGCAAATAGCAGAGCTTTAGTCAGCGTCCCCGCATAAAAAATGACTCCGGGCAACCTGTCGATTAGATCCTCTATGAATATTTCAAATAAAAGCGGGCTTAGTGTGCAACCTTGCCCAACCCTTGATGCAAATTGTAACCAATCAGACTTTTCATTACCATTCCACACAGTAGCTCGAGTGCCTTCATATATGTTTTCAATTAGTCTGCCAAACTTCAGAGACATTCCTTTTTCGAACAGCTTATAGATTAGTTATTTATGATCCACAGTATCGAACGCAGCTTTGAAGTCAACGTAGAGTTTTTTGTCTTGGTCTAAGAATGAATCTGCAATACTCCTCAGCACAAATATATGATCAAGAGTTTAATACCCTTGTCTAAAGCCGGCTTGAAATTCTTTTAATTGTTTATTTTCTTTCAAACCATGTTGACAGTCTTCGTTGCATTATTGCGGTAAATATTTTATAGGATGTATTAAGAAACGAAATTTCCCGATAGTTTGCTTGATCCGATGCACATCCTTTCTTGTATATAGGAAAATCAGTGCTTCCTTGAACTGAAGTATCACGCCTGTTTCAAAAAATTTATTGAACAAGTGATCTTAACTTTCAAAAAGGCCGCTATTCGCATATTTACAGAATTCAGCTGGTATTTTATCAGACCTTGGTGCTTTTCTTTCTTTAAGGCCCTCAGCTGCTAGTTTCACCTCATCCGGAGTTATTCGTTGATCAAATATTTGATTCTCGACTCCTGGAGCAGCAAAAGAATGACAAACCCGGTTCATAACTTTATTAAGAAGCATATTGAAGTGCCGCGATAAAACATCGGAATTAAGGTGTTAAGTTTCCATGCCAATTGCCAAAATTCAAAACTATCAAGTTGAAAGGAAACAGAAGGAGAGGTGATCTGAATAAGGTAACTGTCCAATTTCAAAGTCTGTGACGTAAAACTTCCAATCTCCACCAATTATACTGAAATCTATAACAGATATTCCTTGCCATCCCACAAAGGTAAAGTCTCCATTTTCGTCTATATAGCTAGTTCCATTTTGAATTCTCAAGCCAAAAGAGTTGCACAGTTCTAGTAATTTCCCCCCGTATGTTGCAAATTTTATCTTTAGACTTTCTTGTAATTCCAGCCAAAATATTTTCCGTACCTTGCTCCTCTCCTATTCTTGCATTCATATCACCAATAACAATTACATTTCTCTTCGTGGAAACCATCTACTGAAGTTTGAGGAAAATAATGTTAAATATTTATCGTAAGTGACATTCTTAATAAAAAAGAAAATTTCGTTATTAATAATTTCTAGTAATACATGAAGACTTGAAAGCTATTTTCTTGTAAACGAATATCTTTGAAATCTTCTTGTTCTTCATAAATTTGACTTGTTTTAAGTTCTGCATCTTCTTTCATAAGTCTTTTTGTAAAATTTATTAGTGTTTCACAAAAATGATTGCAACACTAAATAGATGCCTTTTCCGATGTAATTGGAATTTTGAATCAAACCCTGCGATTGTTCACACTAACAGAAAATCAGCTGACAACGTTTCTAATACAAATGGAGTTGATCTGCTTTAGTTAGTTTAAATGTACGATTCTATAATCTTGAATGATTGTACAGAAGGGGATAAGGACGGCCACTACACTTTCATCGGAGGTCAAGGAAAATCTGTTATCAACTTTTGTGCTGTTAACTATGACTAGATCGAACGAATCAATAAATTGGACGTCGATGGTAAGAACTTTTCAGATCACATGCCTATTGTTGTGGAATCTTATGTGAATCTTCACCAAAAGAAATAAACCTTCACCTACTACTACTCGTCTTTCTTGGAAAAATTAACAAAAAGTTTCTTAACAGCGTAATTTGGACGATTTCTTTTCTAAAAACGAGTTTGCGTTTATAAACGTATTTGATCATATTTTAGGCAGCTCAAAATAGCGTGCAGTTACGTACTCCTCCGTATGGTTCAGTTTAGTCAGGTTGACAAATTCGTCCTTACGGCAAAAGTGGATAGATGATGCTGATCGTCAATCAAAAAGTCTAAGGTCAAGAATGGTCAAAGGTAAATGGCAACGATTTAATAGACAGAGAACTTTGCAGAGCTAGAAAAAAGCTTACCACTTTTCAGTTCTATTTTAATTATAGTCCAATAATCTTTATTGAAAGAAATCTACAATCATTATAAGTACCAGTAACTAGAAACAGCATCACTTGCATCGTACTATTCTTTTATTGAGCTATAGCATTTCAAATGATCATTGAAGCAGATGCATCACACGCTTACCCTTTCCCGTTCACTCCACTCATAATAGCTTTGCATCAGTGGGTATACAACCGTTCACCGCATCTTTTATAAGCTCTGGAAGAAATTCTTTCGAACCATCAGAGTGTGGATGGAGATGGATATGACGATGGATACTTCCACAACAGAACCAACATCACAATGAATGGATGTGCTTCGAATGGATGTATGAATGAAAGGTGAATTACGTTAAGATGCAGCACGCTCAATGAATGGTGCAGGCGCTTGCGCGCTCACGTGAGTGCGTGAGCAGAGTTTATAGTGTCTACCATCACCTCAGCCTCTGCATCTGCATCGTGTTTGTAAAAAGAAAAAAAATTACAACGAAGACGACGAACGTTCCTCATTGCAGTAGCTATATGTTATTATTTTTGTTGTCGGCGTGGACTGTATTACAACCTCTTTAGCTTCTCAAAGTCGACGACGAAGACAACGACGACGACCGACCGCGACGAGGTGATTGACTCGTGGAATGTGGACTCTGTGACTTGTACAAGATTATGTCGGTACCGGAGCCAGTATACGTCATCGGCATTGACTGGCGGCGGCATCTCTGTTATATATTATTTCTTGCTGTTTGTTAGCTTCTCGATTTATAGATGATTACACTAGATTTTCTATGGAAACAGCCATCACTATCACAGCCCGCAATGCAATTAGAAGAGCTTGAGGAGTAAAATATAAGAAGGCTCCATTAAAAAAAAGCAGAGAAAGAGGAAAAAATCACAACGCCTTTCAAATGTCAGGAATGATTTTGATGCTTACGGGCGGAACAATCCAGTTGATAGGTGCGAGTGTAGACACGAGAGGATATGACGGATGATAAGTCAATGGGCAGATGTCGAGATGACCTTCAGAGAATTAATTCAAGGTTTTCAAAAAGTGTTTTATTAAAACAATTTTATAATTCTTTTGTATGTACTTAAATGAATTTGAAGAAATAGTTTTAGTTTGTTTATACTACAGTTGCAAAAATGAACATTTTAGAAATAGGGAAAGCCTCGTTGCATGAAAACTAAAGCTGAAAAGAGTTAAGGAGTATGATACTATCTAAAATATGCTTTATGTTTATGTTTCATTATCATTCGAAAGTGAAGTTTAAAAAAGAAAAAGGGGACGAAATACAAATTAAAGTTCTCGCGTCAACTCTTTCATTTTGTATTGTCATTGATTATTTGTATTTTTTTAATTGAAATTTTTTGATTTTCTGCTTACAGATAATAAGTCAGGAATGTGAAAAATTACATTTTCAAACTATTTGGTTTCATCCCCATCTTAAAATGAGACGTTATTAACAATTGTTTCATTTTTCATATTCATTTAAAAAAATAAGATTCTTAGCTCAATGAAAAACTGATTTCATTTTATAAGAAATCACATAACTGCGTACATAAGCTTGTTCGTTTGCAGATTTAAACCGCATTTGATGATCGCATCGGCCGTCGTCGCCGTCGTTCAATTTCCTGCAAAAGATAATTATGACCCAAATGATCTCGTGAGTGCATTCAGTCGTCAAATTCTATTTTACGAAATTGCCTAGAGGCGGATCATGCGCTAACTATCCGGAACCTATCGCGCACACGTGCCGTGCTGTACCATGAATGAAATTTTCTTTATAATGTGATTTTTATTGCTTAGATTTACTACTGACCTCTTTTTTAATGTTTCTTTGGTAGTTAAAGGTGGTTACCTGAAAAAAACTAACCAGCAACGTTGCACATGAAAAATAGCAAAAGAAAAACAAAATCAGGTTAATCGTAAAATTGTAAGAGAAAATTGATTTACTGCTTTGGAAAATCGTTTACCATATGGTTGAATGATAAAAGACTATGATTTTGTTTGTGGCCTTGCGAGGTTATATCTTTGGCCTGTGGTCGTTGTGGTTGGTGGAATAAAAATAAAAAAATTAACTGAAATGCGGTAGCTAGCGTAGGTTTGGTATTTTTGATATTAGAATACCAGACTAGAGTTTAGCAATTACGAAATACTACAGATATCTTACTGATTGATATTTTTGTATTGGAATGTTGTAAAATAAATTAAAGAAATTTAGATAACTTCTAATTTAAGCTAAATAAATTATCGTGATCATTGAATAACATTGAACTTTTACTTTCATCTAATCGATAATATAACCTTTCAAAATTTTTCAAGCCATCTTCCAGAGTCAATTTCGAGCATGTTTGAAGATTATTTCAAGACTGCCTTTAAAGCACCTCTTCTCTTATTTCTCCTACACAAAAGAATACACTCATCTTACATCAAACAATTTTTCGATATCTGAGGCCTAAATTAATGTTTCAGTCTTGGTCCTGGTAGAAAACCATCATTTATGTTTAAAAAAATATGTGTTTTATGTTTCCTACTCGTTATTTCTTCTTTTCCATGAGTTTTAAAGTATTCTAAAGTTCAATAGAGCTGTCCGTAAAAAACGCCCTGCAAATTAAGTAAGAAATTATCGTCTTACAGCGAAATTGTCTGCTATTCCAAAATTTTTTAAATCCCTAGTTTGAGATAAGATTACTTTTAATTGTTCTTCTGTTTTAAGCGAAAATCAACATTTATTTACAATTTTCTACTATTTGTTGAAAAACACTCTCAAGTAGATTGCATCTATACTGAGTTTAGCAGGGTCTCATGGCAAATTAAGTCATGAAATTCTCCTAAATAAAGTGAGCAAAATCGATCTGGATGACAGTTTAGTTTTGTGCATTTTGTCATATTTTAATGAGTCAAGTTCTGGAGTAACACTTCATGTCAATTTAAAGTCAATTCTGGTATACCGCAAGAGAGTCCCCTTGGTCCATTGCTGTTTTTTTTTTTTTAATTTTATTTTTTTAATTTATATTTAACTTGTCTTCTCATTAAAATTAAATTGGGCCTCAACTAACATGCGTCTCCATTCTCCAGACAGCTTTGAGCCCTAGGGTCTCCAGTTTTGCACACCAAGTTGATTGATGTCTCACGCTTTCGTCCCAGCTTTCAATGCCATAAATGAGAACCGGGATGATGAGTGTCTTATTGATGGTGATTTTGGATCTTCAAGAGAGGACTTTACAATTACCTTCTAAGTCCAAACAAGCAGGAAGCAAGAGTTATTCTTCGTTTGATTTCAGCGCTGGTGTCGTTATATGAATTTATAGAGGTGTCTAGGTAGACAAAGTATTTAACTATTTCAATCTTGGAGGTTGTGTCTAACACGTCACCGTTCATTGATTTTTTTATCACCACATATGTATACTTAGTCTTGCCCTTAATGACCACTAAACCCATTTTCTTCGCTTCAGTCCCAATGCTCAAAAACGCTCCACTGACATCACACTGTGATTTTTCAATTATGGCGTATCTGAGTAATCGGATGAACCTTTAGAAGAGTGTGCCTCTAATGTTGATGGTTGAGTTTTGCTGAATTCTTTCAAGAATAATGTTGATGAAGCCACATGACAATGCATAACCTTGTCTAAAACTCTTCTGACATCAAACGCATCGGTAAGATGTTTTCGAAAATTTGATACACAAACAGACAAGTTTGAAAGGGATGTCACAGTAGGTATTGCTCTGTAAAGCTCTTCCCTACTGATCGTTTCATACACCGCTTTAAAAATCGAAAAGATGTCGGGTATCGATTTGAAGTTTCTGATTTTTGTCCGTTATGTAAATATTTGGTCAATGGTAGACTTTCCTCGTCTACCAGTCTTACCATTCTTTTGACCCTATTTTAATAAGTTGGTATATGCTCCCTACATACCTCGATATCACCCGCTGCTTTAAATTATTTGTCAGCGATGCCGTCTGCTCAAGCAGCTCTATTACAGTGGAATTCCTTTCATCATTTTTCCTATACCGTTCATATTGATAGAAAAACAATTATTCACGGTAGATTTTAAAGGTTTTGTCTTTGCTTTTCTCCCCGACCTAAAAGACTTTTATTACTATACTCTAAGGCTTCCATCAATTAATCTCCTATCTCTTTGTGGTCACAAAGAGTGTTTGCAGTTCTGCTTTATATGTGGTTAATTGAGAGAAACAATCTTTTGTCCATCTATCCTTTGTCGATTGTATTTCAAAATGAGTCAGGTTACCTATAGAAGGTATATTTACCTTTTATCACTATTTTTAGCCGATCGAACTACGGCGCTAACAGAAAATTCAACAATTTTTTGTTAAAAATGACACTTTAAATTACAAATGAATGACGCGTTGCTTGCTAAAGAAGTCCTTAAAGGCGTATATTTTTAATTTTATTGAGATCAAATTTATTTCATTCATATAGATAAAACCCCCTTGTATTATATAGAAAGGAAGACTTCTGACTTGTTCCCCAGGAGTTAGTGTTGGAATATACAACAAGTCGTGCCATAAATTCTAAAACAAAACTTCAGGAACTTAAGAAAAGAGTTCTGGCGATATGTTCTTTCTTTCAAAATCATTGGAAACGCCAATAATGATCGGAAATCCAGTTCTCCCCCCATTTGATATGTCTTTAAGAACCTTTGGGAATAGATGACAGCCCAAAAACTAGTCTTCGAGTCACTGCATATATTTGTTCGCTTATAAAAGCAGAACGGGAACAAATACCAATAAAAACCTTTCGAAAGAGAAATATAATGCCAGAGAATTTGATATATTTACCAGATCCATTTAAATGCTTACTAGCTCAAGGGCTCTCAACCTTCTACAGATGTGAAAACGGTTGTTAAGTTGTACAGGGTTTTCAACAGTGACGCTACATAAGTAGAAGGACAGGGACAGTAAACGACGCCTTTCTTCTTTCCAGTCTTTTGAAATTTCTCTTCAATAAGGTTTGCCATTTCATGATGGAAAGATATAAGAGCCAACAACGAGTCGAAATTATTAAAATTAATTACCGTAATTCGGAGTTAGTGGCCTTAACGTTAAGAGCGCTTCGTCCAAATTATAGTCGTCGCATAAGTACCCGTAGTGTTGAGAAAATTGCTGCGCTGAGGCTTCATTAGCCTAAATTTGTCTCTCTCGCGTCGTTCTCAAGAGTTGCGTATCCATGTGACGTTGTTTTTGCATATTTTGCGAAAAGATCTTGGCCTACATCCTTACAAGATTAAATTAACACAAGAACTGAAGCCGCTTGGCCACCAGAAGCGTCGTATGTTCGTGAATTGAGCTAAGCAACAACTTGAAAATGATTCGATTTTTCCTCGTAAAATCATCTTCAGCGATGAGGCTAATTTCTGGCTGAATGTCTTCGTCAATAAACAAAATATGCTGTTTTGTTTAGGCAGCATTCCACACGTACTCCATGAGTTATCATTGCATCCCGACAAAATTACGGTTTGGTGTGGTTTATGGGTCATCGGCATCATTGGGTGAAAACGTGACGAGCAAGGCCGACACATTACTGTGAATGGGATTCGCTGATCCCCAATCGAATATTTTTGGCCCCAATTGGATGAAAAGGGCATGCATGACATGCCACAATTGATATTTTGAAACCAAGTTTGGAGAACGTGTTATCTCACGAAATTGTCTAGTCGCTAGACTATTTCCTGTGTGGCTACGTCAAGTCTTTGGTCTATGCCAAGAAGCCAGCGAGGATTGATGAACTTCGTACGAATATCGAACCCGAAATTGTAGCAGTAAACTTCTTCAAGCGTGCTCGCGGTGGCCACGTAAAAGAAATCGTGTTCCATACATAATGGTATAAATTGTACTTTCACAGGAATAAAGAATTTAATTGGTATTCAAAACAGTTCTTGTTTTTATTAAAACAAAACTTTTGTAGCGCTCTTATTAAAAAAACCGGTACTCGTACCATAGCGGCTTAGGTTAAGGGTTTTTTTTTCAAGAGGATTCTGGTAAGGCAGGTCAAGACAACACAAAAGTGCCTTTAAGTAGGCTTTTAGGCTTCCGGGAAGCTTAAGATTGGTTCTCAGAAAGTTCATATTTCAATCCGCAGGAATTTTTAAAATCTTAAAAGTTAGAGTAAACCAAAGCAGTGTCAAAAATATCAGTAGATACAGTGATCGCCATAACGTTTGAGGGTTGGCATTAAAGCTGAGTTTGGTCATTTTGTCTGAAACTATTTCTTATTCGAATTAGTATTATGGCAGAATATTTGAAACATCTCTTTTCTTATGTTTTTATGCTTGTAACAGATCTTATAGCTCTATTATAGGTATTCAAGACTTATTGTTGTTTTCCATTGTTTTATGTGTAAAATTAGCTACCCAGTCAAATTTTCTTTGAGTATCTATGTTATACTTTAAATCGATTGCTAAGACAAGTTTAGTAAATGTCATTTAAGAAGACAATTATATGTTTTCCGCATAAGGTTGCACAGAGTTTTAAAAACTATGCCACAATAGTTCACCAACTTTTAGGTTTGCACGCATTATTTTGGGGCTTCTAGAACGTAAACAAACGCATTCCAATCAACTTCGAAACTGGAACCAAATTTACAATATTTTTGACAAAATTTTCAGCTTAAGTTCGGTTTTAATTTTAGTAAGCAATTATTTTTATTTTTCGAATATGATGTTTGCTATGTTGTTGTTGAGTTATTGTAATGTGTTACAAAAGAATAAAATTGGTTAAGAATAATTAAGTACAAAATATTATTTAAAAAAAAATTGAAGCACAATTAAAAAGTAAGATCTTGTTAAGATTGACCGGAGATTTATGAAAAATGTTCTTCATCTTCCAAGCGTTCTTATATTCTTATGCGATCTTCAAGCTTCTTTCATCTTAACATGCGTAAAGTATTTTGTTGTTAGTACCTTCATAATACACCAACCGTGTTATCGCCATTGGATACCAACTTCTTGTTCCACACTAACGATTCTCAGATTCATTGAACCTGTTTTTGGGTTAAGAATATTGTGTGTGTATTTCTTTCAAATATCATTTTCAACAAGCAGAAGCACTCTATAAGACACCAAAACCTTTAAGTTGCCTTTTAAGAGATTTATCAGTTCAATATTGAGATTTGTTTCTTCTTCCTCTCCTACCACACCACCAACTCTTTCCATCTCACCGTATTGGAGCCCCTGAAAAAAGGTTCTGGTTCTGAAAAGTTCATCCTACGGCGATGCTGCCTGCCGCTGAGCTGATGTTTTGAGATTCTCTGGCTTCAATGTGGCGGCGGCGGCGGCGGTGTACCGAAACAGATTCCCGTCGCTACCATAATTGCCCAAGGGTGTTTATAACATATTAAATTTAATTAAAGTGAAGATTGCTTTCTTTTTGCGGGCACAATCTGAGAGAGGGGTAGCTGGGGGCGGATGGGGAGGCTGATCAGATGGAAATTAGTTTTGTGGTACATATACGAAAAAGATGTGAGGGGACTGCAGGCTACTGGTTCTTATAAGATTGGGTTCTTCATTTACTTTGTTTTTTTAACGTTTTTGTTTTCCTTTTTAAAGAATTGTATTTTGTTGTGATGGTACCTACCAACAACAATAATAATAATCTTTGGAGGAAACTTGGCTTAAATGCTCTGCTACCGAATATGGCGAGTGGGATGGAACCAAGAGCGCATCTTGATTTTTCTTTTCCTCAATACATATGTTGGCTGTGTTTTGTATAAGTACACATGTGTGTGTTTTTTTGTATTGGGCAATTTGTATTTTAATCGAATTTCATTAAAAATTTTATCGCACTATCGTATAGCTTCATATTTGTAGGTATTGGCCAACTAACCAACCACAACCGACCGACATGAAGGTACGTTAAAGATATTTAACAAAAAGAGAGGAAATCTTAATGAAAAAGTATATTTTATCTTATTTCGTAAACTAAGAAGAGGTGCTGTGATCTTGATGAGGCAGATATTTCAAAGAGAACAAAAAGAAACGATTTTTTATCGGATGCTAACAGCGGGATGACTTATGCTTTTAATTTCCTGATTGTTTTTTTGGCTTGCCTTTATTTTTACGAGAACTTTGATAGGTCTTATGAATTATAAAGGTTTGGCCTTATGCGGAAAACATAGAATTGTTTTTTATGAAATGTTTGAAGAATATACATACATATCCGAACAAGTTGCATCCAGGAAAAGTTTATGTATTGCTCTCAAGATGCTAATGGGTCAATTTAAAGCGAAATGGTAAAATGATAACCAACTTTGTTTAGCTGGAGAATGAGGGTCAAGAGTTGAATAAAACGAGGATTGATCAATCCACACAATATGACAAATTATGGTTCTATAGCGTGAGAAGCTTCCTACTTATTTACTAAGGTCCTCACTCCTATAAAGTTCATGGGTATTCCCTAGTCGGAGCTTCAACTACTACTACGAGCCATTGTGTGAGGCTTACGGCGAAGTATTTGAGCTTCTTCCAGTTTCTTTCTTGAGTAAGTGGATTCCACTGCATTGCTTCCAGTCATTCATTTTTGAAGCCACTGCTAATTGTGCCTTCGTATAATAGTGTCAAAGGGTTCTTGGCCCGTTGTCCTGAATATTTCTTCATTGATTGTACGATTGGGCAAGAAATACCCTAAGATGTTTCGTAGATTCTTAAAATGAAGGTCTGTAGTTTTCTGGCCCCGAACGCAGGATTAGATTTCCGATACGACTAGTGATCCCTTCAAGATACTAACACTCTCTACTTTCTCAACTGCTTGGTGGGCAATGGTAATGCGAGGTATGTTGCCCTTAGCACATCACTGATCATCATTAAAAATAATTTGTATGCAACCTAGCTGACGGCACTTTGGACTAAAACTGCTCCGACAAACTACTTCAATGTAAGACGTGACATCTTAACTTATCATTAGCCGGCTTGGTAAAAAAGTTTTCTGATAACATACATTTAAATTTTTGTGACGTCAATTGCAAGATCATGCAATTTGACACTGTTGCTGTTGTTCTGTAGCAACACGGAAAATACTGTCTTTAATCCTGGAATAATTTTCGATCTTTGGATGAGTCAAATGCCAACAGCAATTTCCTTTACACCTTCCGAAATGTATGAAAAAGTGGTTAAATATCGTTTGCTCTAATGTGTGAGTGTGAAATCTAAAGCTTGGTAAAAGGATTCACATTCGTGTAGTGCTTTTCGCTTTTCAAAACAAAATGTCCGAAATTAGGCTCAAGGATTAACTGATGAGCTTTAACAGAAGCAAGGTTATTATGGTTGAATTGTTTGAGAGGCGAATTCAACTAGCTTTTTCACTTGAGCATTGATTATCGATAAAACAATGATGGGCCTTGTGGCGTGGTGTTCTAGAGCAGTGAATGCCTCAGTAATAGAACGATTATCTATAATTTTAAGGGGTCTTTTTTTGATTCTGTTTAAAAGACTCAAATTCGTTATTGGGCACCAAATATGGGAACTTAACTCTAATTTCGCATGATCAGTTCAGAAGTGTTAAAAAACTTCTTGCATTTACCGATGAATTTTAAACACTAAGCAGCACATTGAGTTCTCAAGGCACCAAATTCTACACTGTTTTTGGTTCCCCATTGGACAATGCTGTCAAGATCCGATTTTTATCAGCTTATCATATGCTGCCGTTGGTAGTCAACATCCAAAGGAAAAGGATGAGAATCTTAAAACGAATATCAAAAGTTGGAGGTAATGTCGTTAACGAAGCAATTAAGTGGTTTCAAAGTTGTAGGTAAAAGATCATTTATAAAAGTGAGGAAAAATGTTTGAGATAAAACGGAGACCTGGAGCACACCAGTGTTTATTTTATGAATACCAGATCTGAACGCTTCTAGTACTACTTGAACTGAACGGTGCGAAAGATAACTTCAAACTAAACAAACAAAAGATTCATCGATAATAAATGAATGAATGCACGCCAGATTTTATGAAATATCAAGTACAATAATCTTATTTTCTCCAAGACATACAGATTTGTTTCAAAGTTCGATGAGATAAACATTTCGATTACTAGTGGAACTATTGCTACGAAAGCCGTACTGCCAGTCATTAAGAAGCTTTCATTCTTCAAAATAGTTCATAAGTTGACGGAAATGCAATTGTACGATAGTAAATGGGAGAAGAAGAGGAGTATTTAGGGGCAGGCTAGACAATTGCTGTTTTCCATTCACTCAGAAAGAGAGCTGTAGAGTAGGACAGATAGAAAAGCTTACAAAGTGGTTTCCCAATAGCGTTGACGAAGACCTCTTCAGAAGAAAAACTGGGATACTATCCAGGCCAGCAGATTTAATAATTTCGAGAACTTTAAGTACTGTAGCAACTGTACTAGTGCGAAAAAATATTCGTCCTATAGAATCGCTTAAACTTTCAAGTACAACAGGAATCATGTCAACAGGAATGATGCTAAGAAAACAATTGACGAACAACCTCATTTATAATGGGATCAGATGAGTACGGCTTCCATTGAAGAAAATGCACATTTTGCTTATCTGTCCAAACTTTTAGAATGCTCACCGAAAACTGTAGGCTAAGTTTATACGTCAAAAAATGTAAGAATATTAAAGAAAATTTGTTTCCCAGACTCTCTTATATTTAGCTGGATACAGGAGGCAAAGCACTGATTATCTTCTTGTTTGCTGCCAATGAAACTAAGGGAACCTTAGCCCTGTTTTATTCCACCATCTATTCCTTCCAATTGTGCGATGGACAAAGCTAATATTCCACCCGTTTATTCTCATAATTGCTGCTAGAGACAGGTAACACAATGCCCATGGATTATTCCAAGTTCACTGTCTTAGAAAATCTCGGACAAGTCTAGCGCCATGGCTAGTGCTCCATTCTCTAACCTTTGTTAAGAACGGGTCTTAAAATAACTTGAGTTGTTGATACCTCTTCAAACTGTAGAGTGATCTGAACAGTGAACAACTACTATTTGATTTATCTTTGCTCCCAGAGTTAGAAGGATCTGATACTTATCTTAAAATCATATTTGTCTTCAAGCTGTTGTTGCGGTTTTTTGGACCTCCCTTCATGTTTTCTCTGTACTAATCTTTCTTTTTTAAGTAATAATATAAAAGCCATTAAATCTTCGTTCAATCTTAGAAGCCCGGTTATTCTTTTTTTCTATAACCAAATCGTTTTTAGCTTTTAAACGTCGATAAGGATGTAGGTCTGCTTATTTTTTTTTTATTTTATATCAGGAATTTGTTTTTTTTTTTAAACACTAAAGTGTTTTCCAAACCGTTTACCACTTGAAAGGGCTGATAAGTAACGCTCACAAACTTTGCATAAGAATCGTTTGCCAGTGCGAATTCAGTTGATACATATCAAAATCAAATTTCAAAGGCGTACTTCCCTTATTGTTTCATATTTCAAATTTATAACACAATTCTCCCCCCAAACATCATAATTTATGTACCGCAAACAAATAAAAGACCATGAAATGTCAATTAATAGGGAGGTACTCGTACATTACCTTTATCTCACCTCTCCTCAGCAATATAGTGGTTATACAATGTTGACCACCGATCTAATCATGTTAACACCTCAGACCTCAGAACTTCATTTGTAATCAACTTGCCACTACTTACACGCACCGTCAACCCTACAAAAAAGTTTCCATAACACAAAAGGGGACGCCAACTACGACCGGCGACGACTTTATAGACCACAAAGACTTATCAACTTTACGACGACGACCGACGACGTGCCATATCAACAATGCAAACGAACCATACCGTAACATTGCGCACCTTCAACGTCAAGCGTCAACAAATCCGTTCAGCAATATTCAATTCACCACTGTGTTCTGTATTGCCGTGAAAAGAGTCAGTAGAGCGTTTCTAATGGCTTGGCGCCGCCACATCAACATGATCACTTAACCCACTAATCAGCCAATGCAACAACTAGTTTTATATTATGCACTCACTCCACAACTGCGACTGATGGAATTTGAGTGTTCAAGACTTAAAATGTTGACAAGGGCGTGTGTGATTGTGATATATGCTTCAGCAGACACAAAAAGAAAAACCGAGGGTCGCAATTCGTATAAGAACTCGCACAGCTGACACAATTATTCAGGCTTAAAAGCAAAGAGGAGGAGGAGGGTTAGTTGGTTGGTTTGTTGGTTGGCTTCGTCTGAAGTCAATTTATATATGGCAAGAGTCAAAATTAATTTAAATAAACGCACCATTATAGTCATGCAGAATTCAGACTTTCAGAGACAGTATGCACTCGAGATCAAAGTCGAAGCATTGCAACTGGCCAAAAAGGAATTGGACAAAAATGCGACCGAATAAACAAAGAAATCAGATATCACTTGGGAATATAAACGTGGGAACCAAAGCTTAACCAAGAAAAAAAAGGTATAGCTTACCTATACCTTGTTGGTTAAATTGTAAAGTACATACTAACCAAGTTAAATAATTCGAATGCGTACACTTGAAGAAATTTTAAATTTTATTGATTCAATTTTAGCTGAAAATTGTCTGTCACGGAACTTAGTAAATTCTTTGAAGTTAATTTACAATTCGGTTCAGCTTGTGTTGTACTAATAATAAAAAAAATGTGAAAAAAAACATTTTCTGTAACTCTAATGTAAGAACTTTCAACACAAAATATGTACAATACCATTGAAGAAAATAAACAAGTCACATTCCAAAGATAACATTTTTCCTAAAAACAATAAGAATAACAATAAATAAGAAGTCATATTCGTATAACCAGATCAGATAATTCCACTTGGATAATGATTAAATTTCAATAATTCATTAAATACTTAACATACAAGTATTTCAGTGTGTTGAAAATGCTCTCAAGTACCATTGGTAAAACCCCTTTCAAAAAAGGCAAATTTGAAGATTGCTCTTTACATATACATAACCTTCATCATCAATTGATTTGTTTCGCTGATGACAGTACCCTCAGCTTCTCATATTCGTTTTAAGATTCTCATCCTTGTTCTTCGAAAATTCAATTCTGTCTACTGTCACAAAAGCGTAACCTTCCCCTAATGCCAGCTTTCAGTCGTAGGTATGTGCATCACAAACCACTTGTTGTGAACTGATCACATATTTGACATCGCCAAAAATGCTGCTAAGTGTTTAGGTTTTCTCCGACGATGCAAGAAGTTTTTACCGCTTCTGATCTAAATATAATCTATAAAGCCTATATTAGTCCGAAACTCGAGTATAATTCCCATATCTGGGCAAGTGCTCCTATAAATTACTTGAGTCTCCTAGCAAGAATTAAAAAGCAAGCTCTAAAAATGGTAAGTGACCGTTGTCTAACCGAAACTTTTGTATCTCTCGAGCACCGTCGTAAGGTTTCGTGTTATTATTTTATCGATACTTTCATAAAAATGTTCTTATAAAATAGCCAGTTGCATTCCTTCCCTCAAACATCAATTCAACCGTAATACCCGTTCTTCTAGGAATTCTCATCAGTTTACCATTGAGCCCAATTTCGGACGTGTAAAGTACAGAGATTATTTCTTTAATCGTATCACACGAATGTGGAATGCTTTATCAGACTTAATGTTTCCCATTCATTACAATATGCAGACATTCAAATCCAATGTGCACCGATATCTCCTTTCCAATCATATACTCCCTTCCTAATTGTGATTAATCATGATAATTGTATTTATATCCCCTTGAGTGCGCGTATATTATAAAAAAAACATTGTGAAACTTGCAAGAGATTCAATGAAATAAGTATTTTAATGAAATGAAATAAGTATTTTAATAAATAAATTAGGTGGCGCAACAGTCCGTAGAGAACCAGGGCCTAGTGACTTACAACTCTCAACCATTCCTGTGTGCGAGTAATTCCAGGGATGGAATGTGGCTAAGGTTGCTGTTTTTAAAAATATTCTTTGAAAGCGTGTGCTTGGACGGCACACTTATACTAATTACCAAAGGAGATAAAGTTAAAGTTTAATCAAAATCAATCAGAATATTAATTAGATTATCTCAAGAGCCTTTCAACTTTATACTCAGCTCAACAAGAGTACACATAGAGTAAGCATTTGCTAGGTTTTATATTTACTTTCACTTGAAAATAAATTGGAATACATATGTACATACATAAATTAGAGTTCTTAAATTCACCTTTGTCGATATCGATTTAATTGTTTTTTTCGAACTTGTGAAATTAAGTGTTCTATACATTTCGATTTTTGCGAATTTCAATTGATTTGAATTCGACCACATTAAGTTGGTGTGCTTTGAATTCGAGAAGAGGAAATTTTTTGAAAACAGTAAAAGTTAAAGAAAATAAACCTGAAGTTTTTAATAGAAGCCATTTCATTCGTAAGAAGGAGCAGCTTCTGCTTTCTATTTGGGAGAAAGGACAAAAGTATTTTAAACGGTTTTTCAGCACACCAAATGTCTTCTCTATACCAAAAACAATGTTCTTTCAAAAACTTTCAAGACACATTCAGAGACATCACTTCGATACCCGAATCTTTTCCAACCGATATTTTTAAACTGGTTATTGAAAAGAACC